>NW_005872163.1:79682-92290 GCF_000147115.1 Myotis lucifugus
CGGGGAGGGGCCGGGGGGGGGGGGACGAAGAGGGGGGGGTGACGGCCTAATGGGCCTAATGGGGGATTACGCATAGGATGCCCGCTCCCAAAGGGACTGGTGGGTGAGGTACTGGGAGTTTAACCCAGTTCCTGGGGGCAGGGAGGCCTCCTGAGGAGATAACTGGGGGAGATGGATAATAAAGAAGAGGCTGTGTGGGGGGGAAGCAGATCAAGAGGTTTTTGTTTTGGAAAAAGAAATGTTTCCGCAAAGAAGGAGCAAGGAGAGAGGTGGGTGGAAGAGGCCAGGCCCGTGGGCTGCTCAGTTCCCAGTTCCCGGGTGGCAGGTGGCCTGGGCGGAGCCCTGCCCAGGTGGCCTCTGCCACGGTGACCCCTGCTGCAGGCCCCTGGGAGGGGTCTCCTGGAGCTGGGCTTGCCCTCGAGAATTCCCAGGTGGGCGCCTGAGGCCTGAGGGGACACCTACCCTGTGCTCACTCGCCCTGCAGCCTCACTCCCAGAGGCCTTTGCAGGGAACAGGGGAACAGGGAAACGGCAGGTTGTGAATGAAGAAGCTCAGTTCAAGTGGGCCGAGGGGATGGAGGGGAGGGGAAGCCACGGCGCCCGCAGCGGCAGTCTCACCACCCACCCTGCAAGCTGCTCGCCACCCGCTGCCTCTCCTATTGATAGGCTCAGCGAGCACGTTCCAGCTGAGCACAAAAAGAAGGGAGTCTGTTAAAATCTTCTTTTGCAAAAAATAAAAAATAAAAGTAAATAAACCTTCTTCTGCAACAGTGGGGTGGTGTGGGGGTGCAGGCAATGGGGTTCAAGCCCCCGGTGCTCCGGCCCCATTCCTGTGACCCCTTCCCCTCCATGTCCAGTGTGCAGAGTCCCGTGGGCTGGGAAGGTGGCCAGACCCTTTCCCGCTGTCCCCAGGGCCTGTGGGTGGGGCTGGCAGGGAAGGTCAGGCACCTTGTGGCTGAAGAGCCAGGACACAGGGTTAGGTCAGGTATCAGAGGGAATGATGCGACGGCAGCGAAACCCAGTGGAGTGAGACTGAAGTGCACATCCTGTACCGAGCGCTGGGCGGCCTCTGGAAAGTTACTCAACTTCTCTGAGCCTTGCTGGCCTCAAAGCAAAGTGGCGATCACAGTTCTCCTTTGTGAATGGATCTGAGGGTTAAGAGATAATGAACATGAAATAATGATACAGGGTCTGGCATATAGGAAGCACTTAATAAAAAGTAATTATCTATATAAATAAAAAGCCAGCGACCAGAATGCCAAAACGACCAGAACTGGCGAACCAGCCAGCAAACTGGCAGGATCAGGGGGTGGGGCCGATGGCCAACCTCTCTCGGCCCCTCCCCCTGGCCGGCCCTGCCCCTTATTGACCTCTCCCACCCTGATCGAGGGCGGGGCAGCCAGCCAACCCCTCCCCCACCCCTGTGACCCTTCCCTCAGCCGGCCCCACCCCCTATCGGTCTGACCCACCCTGATCAACCCACAGCCTCTCCCCCCAGCTGGACCCCCTGATCTCCACCCCCACCTCAATAGGGGGCGGAGTTGGTTGGCCAACCTCCTGCAGCCCCTCCCCTGGCTGGCCCCACCCCTGAAGGGCCCCCACCACCCTGAAAAGCCCACAGCCCCTCCCCATGGTTGGCCCCGCCCCCAGTCAGTCCCCCACCCCAATCAGGGGTGGGGCCCGCCGGCCAATCACCCGCAGCCCCTCCCCCCAGCCAGCCCGGCCCTGATGGGGGGCCAATCAGGGTGGGTCTGCCAGCCAACCTCCTGCCATCTCCTCCTCCCAACAGGCCTGGCCCTGATCCACCCCCATTGAGGCTGGGCTAGCCAGACCCCACCTGTGCACGAATTCATGCACTGGGCCTCTAGTATTTATATAAAGGAACATCATTTAGCAATAAAGAGGAATGAATTCTGCCAGCTACCTGAGTGAGTTTAGAAGGCGATCCCTCCTCAGTCCAGTCTTCGGGTGTGTGGACACCGCCTGGGAAGACACCGCGGAGGGTCCAGGCCCAGCCTCCACACCTATGGCACCTGTGAGGCAATAATCCGTGTTGTTTTGAGGTGCTAGGTTTGTGGTTATTTTTACGCAGCTGTGGAAAACAAATGCACTCTTGAGCTGTGTGTTCTGGTGTTTATCTCTGTATTTCTAAGTAATGTGCTTATGTTGCTTTTCTCCATTTACCAAATTTAGAGATTACTGATGTCCTATTATGGCCGACACGGATTTGTTTTCTTCCCATCCCCTGTCCTCCTCCTACCCTGTCAGGATAGTGGCTTCAGTATTTTTAATGAATATCAGTAGACAGTGTTTAATTATTACAACTCTGTAGATGTTGTTTATAGCAGGGCAAGTAGTATGCAGTGATTATGTTTCCTTCTTCCTTTGTTGATCTTGGAATTAATAATTACCTCATTTTAAATTTATCTAGTTTTCTACGTGCCTTGCCTTATTCCCCACCCCCAGGCCTCCCAGTTGCTCTTGCAAATGCCTAATAATATGGCTTCTGAGCAGTGAGACCTATTATTTAAAGTATGGATCCTGCCCTGGCGGGTTTGGCTCAATGGATAGGGCATCAGCCTGCAGATTGAAGGCTCCCGGGTTCGATTCCAGTCAAGGGCACATGCCTGGGTTTCAGGCTCGATCCCCAGTAGGGGACATGCAGGAGGCACCCGATCAATGATTCTCTCTCATCACTGATGTTTCTATCTCTCTCTCCCTCTCCCTTCCTCTCTGAAATCAATAAAAATATATTTAAAAAAATAAAGTATGGGTCCCATTTCCCCCGGGCGTCCGCCTCCGGAGCAGATCTCCCTCCTTCCCCAAACTGCTGGCTCTCCAGGCCCGCCGCCCAGCTGCCACTCAGAGCGCTGCCTTCCTGCTCTGCTCAGTCTCAGCTCTGCTTTCCCAGCCAGTGTCTTCTCAGTTGGCCTCGGCCGGCGTTGGTGGAGCACATCCTTCAGCAGTTGTTTAAAGACAGGATACACGGAAGAGCTATTTGTTTGAGTCCCTTTACACCTAAAAAAACGCAACACTGACTGGCAGGGGCTGGAAATGGAATGCTGAGCTGAAAACCAAGCTTCTTCCCCTGAGAAATGTTGAAGGCGCCGTCCTGGGTCTCCTGGTTCCAGTGTGGCTGCAGACAAGTCCGCGCTACTCGGGCGCCTGGCTCTCATTGTGCCGTGTTAGCTCTAGACGCTTCTGGATCTCCCGGAGCATAGTAACTTCCATCTTGTACAGAAAACTGCTGTTTAAAATTCTCTGCTATTGTTAGATAATCCCTTGTTCTGTAAACTCTGTCATTATAAACTCTGTCACTTTAAGACAGTCTGTTATTCTGTAAAATAACTTTGTTTTTAGTTCAAATAATAGAAAAAGATAAACTTAACTGTCTGATCTTGCAAGCTAGCCATCCAATGTAATAGACCCGTGGTCGGCAAACTGCGGCTCTTGAGCCACATGCGGCTCTTTGGCCCCTTGAGTGTGGCTCTTCCTAAGCCTTAGGAGTACCCTAATTAAGTTAATAACAATGTACCTACCTATATAGTTTAAGTTTAAAAAATTTGGCTCTCAAAAGAAATTTCAGTCGTTGTACTGTTATTTGGCTCTGTTGACTAATGAGTTTGCCGACCACTGTGACTAATACTGATAGTAATTACGCCAAGTACAAACTCATTATGTATTCAAGGTGACAACTGTCTGTAACAGTAACTCACACAGAGCCCTTTGTAATATCTGCAAACAAAGAGGCTCTGAGAGTACAAATACGGGAGACTTGCTGTATGTGGGGTTCAGAATTTGACAGAGGTAATCTGCTCTGAACCTGCACGCAATAAAGATGACTCCTAACTAATTGGCTGATTAAGGCATCTTGTCCAGCTCGCTGATATGCTGCGATACAACACTCCCATTGTTGGTGTTCTGAAATTTCAAAGTTAGTCTAGGTCTTTCCCCCATTTGCAATGATGAACCCTCAAGGGGCCCTTTCAATGTAGAAATTCATGCCTTCCTATTCCATGAATATTTTTGTATATATTTAAAAAATTATTTCTTCCCACCTAGTTTCTTTGTCTTCTTGATTCTTTAATCTCCTTAACTCATCTTCCCTTTGTCCTCTTTGTTAGTTCTCTTTTCTGGCAGGTTTTCCTTTACTGAATTTCTCTTTCTATATTATATGTTTTTAATGTCCATGAATTCATTCTTTTTTAAAATATATTTTTATTTATTTCAGAGAGAAAGGGAGGAGAGAGAGAGAAACATTGATGAGAGAGTCACATCGATCGACTGCCTCCCGCATGCTCCCAATGGGAACTGAGCCAGCAACCTGGGCATGTGCCCTGACGGGGAATTGAACCTGGGACCTCTTGGTCCATGGGACGACGCTCCATCCACTGAGCTACACCAGCTAGGCCGTGAATTTGTTCTTGTTCTCTGATTATTTCCTTTCCTACGAAGGGCAAAGTCTTCTCTTATTTCTCTGAGAATTTGCACTAGAATTCTTTCTGGGCCTTGCACTGTCTCAGATGCTCCGACAACCCCACAGCCTGCCTTTGATTTGATCTCATTTTCATGTTGGAGTCTTTCCTGAAATATCTCTTGGGGATGGAGCCCACAACCCGGGCATGTGCACTGAACGGGAATCGAACCGTGACCTCCTGGTTCATAGGTCGATGCTCAACCACTGAGCCAGGCCGGCCAGGCTCTATAAATCTTATTGGAAGCTCAGCGTAGGTGCAGCATGAGGCCAGGGGGGCTTTTACCTTGGAAATCGCCAAATGTCAGGATTTCGTGATCTTTTTCTCTTGCCTGGGGGCAGGATGCCTGCAGCAGGACCAGCAAATAGGACCCAGAAATCCACTCTGAAGTTAGACTGTAGCCCTGAACTTCACCGCACCCCTCCCTTTGCCTGGGTAGGGGCAGAGGAGGATGTGAGCTGCCCAGCTGTGTGGGGCAAAGGAGGGAGTCTGGGGGTCTCCCCCGTGTAGACTCCCCCCCAGACCTCCCTCTCTCCGCCCACACCTGACCGCACTCTGTACCCGCCGCCCCCGCCGCGGGCCTCGCCTTCCCTGCGGGCAAACTGGCTGGCTTCTCAGCGGAACCTCCTCCGCAGGCACTCGGCTCACCTCTTCCTCTGCTCACTTTCCTCCTCCATCTGCTTTCTGTCTTTCAGACGCTGTCAAAGTCTCTTATCTATAATTGCCTCCTCTCTCGTCTCCTGGTCTTTGGGTTTATACTTTGAAGAATGCATTTGTGCCCGGCCGGTGTGGCTCAGTGGTTGAGCGTCGACCTATGAACCAGGAGGTCATGGTTTGATTCCTGGTCAGGGCACAAGCCCGGGTTGTGGGCTCCATCCCCAGTAGGGGGCGTGCAGGAGGCAGCCAGTCAAGGATTCTCTCTCATCATTGATGTTTCTATCTCTCTCTCCCTCTCTGAAACAAAAATAAATATAATGTGGTTCACCCCAAAACCCTGGCCTGACAGAAGCAGCTAAGCAGATGCCCTGTGTCTGTTCTCCCCAGCACACAGCCTGGGGCGGGGGCAGGGGGTGTCTTTGGAGCCAGTCACAGGATTTAATATGCGAGGCTGCTCTGAGCTCTCCTGTCTGCCAAGCTAATTGGATCTGGGGCATCTGCGAGCTGGGCTGAAGTGTCTGCATCACCCAGAAGGCCTGGGTCTGCTGGTCCTGCTAATATGTGCCCAAGTCCCGCACCCAGACCCCCAGCTGCTGCCTGGGGCCACCTCGGGGTGGCCAGAGCTCAGCGCTCAGGCTCTGAGGCAGATGCAGGTAGGGAGGCAGATCTGAAGACAAAGAGTTCTAGACGCAGAAATAGAAACAGATACAGACGCATGGAGGCAGATGTCGTCGCCGAGACGTCGACATGGAGACAGAGGCAGCTAAAGAGACAGCGAGGGCACCACCGCCAGCCAGGCGAAGGCACACCTTGAAGGCAGCCACCCCTTGCGAAGTCCATCGAGTCCGCAGAGCAGCCTTGTGGGTGGGATTTTTAGCCCCATTTTGCAGACAGGAAACCAGGGCTCCTGGAGGCTGAGCCTCGCCCGGGCCACACCTGAAGGAGACCTGGACTGTGCCTTGTCCTGGGGCCCCAGTCCCCGCACGGCCGAGGCCTGGGCTGGGGAGCCCTGGGATTCGGGCCTCCCTGGATCCCGGCAGACGCCACAGCCCGGGACTGAGCAACGCTGCCCCTGGGAGCCCTGCCTGCCTCTGCCCCTCCCCGTGGGGGGGGCCTCCCTGATCCCCTGACACAGGGTCTGCCTTTTCTCACCAATTCCTAAAACCGAACACTAAGGAATGACTCCAACGAGCGGCCCCAGGGACAGGCCATGCCCAGCTGCGCCCCAAGGTCTCACACTTTATCTCCCCTCCTCACAGACCAGCGGCTCTCAACCTGTGGGCCGCGACCCCTTTGGGGGCCGAACGACCCTTTCACAGGGGTCGCCTAAGACCATCGGAAAACACATCTATAATTACATATTGTTTTTGTGATTAATCACTATGCTTTAACTATGTTCAATTTGTAACAATGAAATTGGGGGTCACCACAACATGAAGAACTGTATTAAAGGGTCGCAGCATTAGGAAGGTTGAGAACCACTGTCACAGACCCCGTCCTGTTGCCACACACGTTCTGGCCACACCCAAGCCTACAGGCCCCCAACACTAATTTACATCATTTTGTCAGCTGCCCCAGGACCTCAGGCAAGAGAGATGAACTATCTGTTATTTGAACCTGGGACCTAATGCACTGCATAGATATTTCATCCTCTAGATGAAAGGACCAGCCCCTTCAGCAGCGCTTTGATGAGGAGGCTGGAGACCCTGGGTTTGACCTCATCCCCCCGCCCCCCCCCCCCATGGAACGAGTCCGGTGGCTCTGAGAGCGTGGACGTTGACGGCCCACTGCCTCTCCACCTGCGGGTGAGTCACCTCTGAAGCTCCTGTGGGCAGGCCTGGGGGAGGAAGGCTCAGGGACAGAGGACGAGAGCGGTGTCACCAGCAGGCCCTGCTGGGCCGTCGGCACATCCTGCAGTTCTAGAACCAGATCGACTCTGTTATTTCCTTTGATTAAACTTCTGTTTTCCCTCAGCCCACTGAATCCATCTTCCAGTTATCTAATTCCAGCTGTAATAAAAAATCCATTGAGCTGCAGCTAATGCAATAGGGGGCTGGCAGCAGGCCCGGGGCAGCACCGAGCAGAGTGGCATCGACAGAGCTTTGTCATTTTTATGGGCTCAGGCTCAGAGACAACCGCATGGCGCTTTAAGTCAGAGTGTGCGGAGGGGACGCACTCAGTGAAAGTGGGGTTTGGGGGCAGGAGGGAGGACCAGTGCTGTCCTGGCTGATAGCATGCTGTCCGTTCCTAGTCGCTGCTACCTTCCTCATGGCTTTGTGGGGGTCCAGTCCCCCCATTTCCCGCTGCCTCCCCCCCCCGCCCCAGGCTCAGAGCCTGCAGGCCACATACCTGCCCAGCGTGGACCTGGCCCCAGGCACCCATATAACATCCCGTCTTTAGACTGGAATCAATGCTCACCTTCCAAGCCTCCAAGCACATTGTTCTTGTGTTTTCTGCTCTGTCTTTGAGGCTTATTTCCCTCCCGGGCCTTGTCCCACCCCATGGACTTTGACTTCCTGTGCTTTTGCTCCCTGCAGGTCACCACAGACCCTCCCCTGGGCCATCCTTCCAGCCAGCCCGGCTCGCCAGGGCCCCATAGTTGGCTCAGGCAGCTTGGGTGTTGCCCAGCTGGTTATGTGGCCTCTGACAAGACCTGGCTGCCCCCGGCCTTGAGCGCCACACCCTCCGTGCTGCGAGGCTGAGCCCCCGACACAGCTGGGTGGGTCGGGGCAGGGTGGGCCACTTCATTCCAGCTCAGGATGGCTGGGGAGGCCCTTTTAGACGGCAGTGCCCCTAGAGGGCGTTCCCAGAGGAGAAATTCAAAATAACGAAAAAAGGGACCAGCACTGACCACGCGCCAGCCACCCCTGGATCGGCGTCCAGGAGCCCCGTGCAGGGCCAGGCGTTAACCCTTGAGTGTGGGGCTCCCGCGCGTTCAGGGCGAGGGGCTTGGGAGGGAGATGTCAGGACCACAGCTCTTTGCCAACTTGTGTGGACGCATCTCATCCAGCCACCACCACCACTGGGATCAACAGGTTCAGCTGCGGTGCCACCAGCTGGCGGGGAGTCTGGCTGGTTCTGCTTGAATGACTGTTGGATAGAAAGACAGGCTCCATGACCGGCCTCCTCTGTGAGAGCAGCCCCTTGCCTGAGGGCTCCCCTGGAGCCACGGGGCCTCCCAGGGAGCAGGCTGCCGCCCCCAGGCTCTGGGTCCTGCCCCCCACCCCCGTTTGCTCTTTGCAAGAGGAGGGGTACAAGGCAGCAGTCAGAGGCTCTGAGGTCAGGCTGTCCTGATTTCACCACTGCCTATGTGGCAGGCTGTGTGACCTTGGGAAAGTTGCTTAACCCCTCTGAGCCTTGGTTCCGCATCTGAAACACGGGGCCAATAGCATTTCTCTCACTAGGGACCCATAGGGTTTCTATGTTAAACATCTGCAGAGCACCTGGCCTAGGTAGGTGCTTAATCAGTGGTAGCCAGCGTTATGTCATTAATCTGGCTCCGATGGTGCAAGCTGGCTATGTCCCCTCTCAACCTGACCACGCCCACATCCAGCCCACAGCTCCTGGGCCCTACCAGGTGCCCACACCGCTGGACACGCGTTTCAGAAACGAACACCACAAACTCTATACTAAGTGCCATGCGGTGCTTACGGAAACAAACAAGGGCAGATCACCCCCTGCTCTGTCCCCACAGCCCAGCCCCTCACCTATCCTGCTTGGAGACACCCCTAAATGTCAGGGTCCTTGTCCTATATTCCCACAGAGAGGCCCGGAGGGGGAGGGCCCATGCCCGTCACAGCCAGCGCCCACATAATGGCAAGGCGCTCGGACCCCCTCCAAGGCCGTCAGTCCTCAGGGAGGGGCTCTTCACAGCGAAGGCTGCGGGTGGAAGAGCAGGGTCCCCTAAGCCAGAGACCTGGGGACCCACAGGCCCAGGACAGGCCCCCTCCCCCATCAGGGCGGGTGGGGCCCAGCCAGGGAAGGAGGCTGGAACTGTTTGCTTCGATTTCTTTCTCACTGCACCCAGCCGGGCCTTTCGAACGGCCAGGTACGTCAGAGCTGATACGTTTTATGTGAGAGCTTTTCGAACGTGTGCACTTAATCTAGGCTGTCTTTCCAGCTACCTCCCTCTCTAGTGCTCGGTCAGAGATCAGACTCAGCTCCGGTCTCCTGCTAGAACAGTAACCCCTGCCAGCCTGCGAGACAGAAACCCGCCGCTGGCGGCATTGCTTCCTCTGCCGGAGGTGGCCACCGAGAGCCGCAGAGACTTCTCCCAGCTCTGCGATGGAGGGAGGGGCCCTTTCCCAACACCGAGCATTTGTAAAACGTTGACCACATCGTTTTTAGAGCGGTTCTCAACCTGTGGGTCGTGACCCCTTTGGGGGTCGAACGACCCTTTCACAGGGGTCGCCTAAGACCATCGGAAAACACATATATAATTACATATTGTTTTTGTGATTAATCACTATGCTTTAATTATGTTCAATTTGTAACCATGAAATTGGGGGTCACCACAACATGAGGAAATGTATTAAAGGGTCGCGGCATTAGGAAGGTTGAGAACCACTGTTTTAGAGATACCCCCTCCCCCTCCTGGCCGCACCCGTACCTGTGGCCTTGGTGGGGGCACCTGCAGGACGGAGGCCCTGCCCCGAGGCCAGAGCCCATGTTTCTCAGGTTAGGGACGCGAGGAGGTGCGGCTGCATTGCCACGTGTCAGGCAGGAGCGCTTAATTGGGCCAGAAATACCTCCTGGGCCTGTTTCTGGAAGACGGATCTCAGCTGTCACGGACATCTGTGGTTCCCGGAAGGGACACATGGAGCCGTGGGCTGGCGCCTTCGAGAGGGAGCAGTTTCCTTTGTGCCAATTCCGTGCGTGGTGTTTGCTGTTCTCTGTCTGAACCACCAAGTCTGAACCTTTGGCCCTGGGCTGACATTCTGAGCTCGCGTGTGTCCCGCCACGACCTGCAGGGAGGCCCGCCAGGTGACCCTGGCACTGCAGGCCTTAGGGCAGAGGGGGCTCCCGGCAGGGGTGCTGCTCAGGGGAGGCGGGGCGAGGGGGAGGGACTCGCAGGGCAGTGATTCTGGCTGGGGTCAGGGCACGGTGGGCCAAGGGCGGCTTCCCTGAGCGTCTGCCAGGACTGCCAGCCTCCGGCAGCAGGGAGGGGCCTGGCAGCGCGTGCACAGAGGTGGCGCTGGGTGTGCAGCTCCAGGCGGTGGGGGCTCGGCTTTCTCTGCGTATTAGTCCTCAGGGGCCGCTGAGCTGAGGCCCGGCCCTGGTGCAGGCGCCCGTGCCTGAAGGCGTATGAGTGCCGTCGTAGGCCAAGGGCCTGGCTGGCACCGCAGCTGCCTGCTGGCTGACCCTTCCACCCGCACGGAAGTCCGAACGCCTCTCCTCAGACATTCATCAGCCCCCGTTAATGCAAAACAGAAGCTCGCCCTCCACAGAGAGCCCTTAGCGGTGCCCTGGAGTCTGTCCCTCATTTGTCTGCAAATTGCCCAACAAATCGTGGTGAGGCCTCAGTCCCTTCTTATCAGAACAACGAAAGGGCCGAATGTGAAGGTCAAAGGCCTTTGCAGACTCATGCCTTTCCTCGGCCTGTCACTGAAGATGCCCGCCCCACCCCCTCTCCTGCCCCCCCAGACCCCCTCGGGGAGCCCTGGGTCTCTCATTGGCAGCTGTGGACGGATCAGAGCGCCTCCGTGGCTCAGGGATGCCCAGGCTCCTCTAAGATCCCGAGCGGGTTGCAGAGGTGCCTGAGGGAGTGGCGCTGTCCCCAAGAGGAGGAGCTTGCCGGCAGCTGGGGTGTGAGCGGCCCGTGCAGGGGCTGGGGCGTGAGCGGCCAGTGCAGGCGGCTGGGGCGTGAGCAGCCAGTGCAGGGGCTGGGGTGTGAGCGGCCAGTGCAGGGGCTGGGGCGTGAGCAGCCAGTGCAGGGGCTGGGGCGTGAGCAGCCAGTGCAGGGGCTGGGGTGTGAGCGGCCAGTGCAGGGGCTGGGGCGTGAGCGGCCAGTGCAGGGGCTGGGGTGTGAGCGGCTAATGCAGGGGCTGGGTGTGAGCGGCCAGTGCAGGGGCTGGGGTGTGAGCGGCTAATGCAGGGGCTGGGTGTGAGCGGCCAGTGCAGGGGCTGGGGCGTGAGCAGCCAGTGCAGGGGCTGGGGCGTGAGTGGCCAGTGCAGGGGCTGGGGTGTGAGCAGCCAGTGCAGGGGCTGGGGCGTGAGCAGCCAGTGCAGGGGCTGGGGTGTGAGCGGGGCGTGGGCGCAGGGAGACCAGGATGTGATGCTCAGTGGCTGTCGCTCACGCCCCAGGCTGTGCAGACACCCACACGACGCCTGACACTCAGGGGACAGAACGGTCAACCCAGCCAAAGGGGCGGTCAGCCCGGCACACAGATGACAGAACAGCAGGCGGAGGCGGAGCAGGCCCCACACCACAGCGACCCTGCGGGGAGTAGCATTTGAAGATGGCCAGCTCGCTCTTCCCTTCTTTTCCTGTATGTCAGCCCCAGGAATGAGCCCTGGTGTCGGAGTGCTTGTGCTCCTGGGTTGTCATCACCTCCACAGCTCACTTTCCAGTCCTCAGAGCTCAGGAAATTGTTTAAAAGTAAACTTTTCATGGGAGCATTACACATATACCAGGAAAGTGAATGAATCATCCGGCTTCTAAAAAGGAAAAAAAAACCAACTTGAGTTCTACCGATACTTTCAATTCAAATGTAAGATTATAGGGTTTTTACTTAACATGGTTGTATTTATACTTTCATTTCTTTTCTCTTTCCTGAAAAGCTTGATTTTTAAAGACTTCAACACAATGACTTATTTGCTCCGTTTGACAGTTTAACTATAATAGTTTCAAAGTAGCTATGTGCATATCTAACAGTAAGATTACTGAATCCAGCGTAAGATTTCTTTGTGGTCTGTTTTGCCCTTACAATATATCCCACCAGGAGAGTGTAATCAAATTCTGTATTTTAAATTCATTAGAAGTAAGTATTTTCTCTGTGCTGTTATGCCACCAATGCAGCATGCAGCTAGACACCTGTCTTTTTGTTTTTGATTTTTGTCTTGCCTTTTTTGGGGCCTTTTTGATTTAAAAAGTGTTATGAATTCAAAGCCAAAACTATATGACAAGATATATTTGGAGAAGTCTGGCTTCCATCCCTCTCTCCTCCACCCTGCTCTCTCTCCCTGCGAAGGTAACTTTTATGAACATAGGTAATTTTTACTAGTCTTCAGTCAATTGTTAAAAATATAAACAAATATGTGTATATTCACATTACCCTCCCATTTTGTAGTGGATTGTTGTCACGTTCCCTGTCAAGAGGAGATTTCTTTCTCCTCCCCTTAAACCTGGATGGTTGGATGAAGATGTGCATATATATATACACTAGCGGCCCGGTGCACGAAAATTCATGCACGGGAGGGGGGGGGGTGGTCCCTCAACCTGGCCTGCACTCTTTCCAATCCGAGACTCCTCAGGGGA
>NW_005872163.1:94925-96864 GCF_000147115.1 Myotis lucifugus
TGGCTCATCAAGTGCAAACAGCGTGAGGCGGAGGGTTGGCCCCGGAAAGGTGTGCAGTCCCAGCCCAGGAAAGGGGGGGCCCCACCTGGCTCCCTCCTGCTTCCCGCCCCCCCACCTGCACTGAAGATCACCCTGGAGCTGCTCAGTGTCCTCACACTAAGCTGGCTGAATAGACGATGTGGGGTTTATTTGCTTGCAGTCTTTCCCCTTTCTTCCTCCCCTCCCTCCTTCCTTCTCTTCTTCCCTCCCTCCCTCTCTTTCTTCCCAATTTCCTTTCTTCCTTTCTTTTCTTCTAGTGGGGAAGGCGGTAACCAGCCACCATATCTTATGATCCCTCCGACCCAGCCCTCAGAACCCCTTAGGCCTTCTAGAGAGAGAGTCGCTGTGTTGAACCCAAAAGCAGCGCCTGGCGTGGTGTGGCCGGCAGAAGGCCTTCCTGTGAGGAGCCAGGAGGGGCCTCGGTGACTGGGCAGCCCAGGGGCTCAGGTCTGAGCAGCCGGAGGATGTAGGGAGCTGGGAGGAGCATGAGTGAGTGGTGCTGGGAGGCGCCTGTGCAGGTGTCCCTCTGCTTTTGAACTTCACAGCCGGACCTCTGCCCCGAGGGCTTCCCAGAGCCCCTGTGCCAGTGGTCGGCAAACCGCGGCTCGCGAGCCACATGCGGCTCTTTGGCCCCTTGAGTGTGGCTCTTCCACAAAATACCACGTGCGGGCGCGCACATACAGTGCAAAGTTGACTTAAAACTTTAAGTAAAGTTTATTAAGTTAATTTTAGGGAACGTTGTGGAGTGAAAGAAGATGTAGTGTCGAGGATGGAGATAGGTATGTTGAGATGGTTTGGACATATAGAGAGGATGAACGAAAGGAGACAGCAAGACGAGTGTGGATGGGAGAGTTGGAAGGGGTCGACCTCAGCGAACGTGCCTCAATCAGATTGAGGACGTTTTTAGCAAAGGCCAGCTTAGGAGGACCCTAATTAAGTTCATAACAACGTACCTACCTGTATAGTTTAAGTTTAAAAAATTTGGCTCTCAAAAGAAATTTCAATCGTTGTGCTGTTGATATTTGGCTCTGTGGACTAATGAGTTTGCCAACCACTGCCCTGGGCTCACCCGGGACAGCTGAGAGCTGGGCGGGGAGGTTGAGCCCAGCGTGCGGATGGAGGAGGCCCTGCTGCAGTGGGAGCTGCTGCAAGACACTCCTGCCGGAACGACAACGATGCTTTGCTCCCGAGTGGCACCAGCTAAAAAAGGCTCTCAGGTTGGGTTGTCTGCCCAGACGCTGATCTAGAAAGTCCTGTTGAGAATAAACAATAGTGCGTTCACCCAGGAATCCACAACGTACGGCGTCTTTGATGTAAAGTTACTGTCTTCTCACTTGGGAGCCTGTGGTGCTTTGCACAAACCCACCCATGACACACCAGCCGGCTCTTGGGTTTCTTAGGGCCACTTCCCAGGTGGGGAGGGGCTGCTGAAGCCACACAGGTGTTCGGACTCTGGGGGTTAGAGCTGCTTGCTACCACAGCCATCCGGCCGTGTGGTCGGTGGAAGGCCGGCACCTGTCGGTCTCTGCCCTGGAACAGTGAGTTCCTGGAAGGCAGGCACTGCGGTGCTCAGTCAATGCTTCTGGAGCGAAGGCATGGAAAGGAGGCTGGGACAGCATCCGTTCTAGAACGTTTCGCATTACTTCTCCCTGTCCGGGCTGCTGCTATGACTTCCGATTGATCTTGCTGTTTTGTTGTTGTTGTTAATCCTCACCTGAGGGTATTTTTTCCATTGATTGTGTGTGTGTGTGTGTGTGTGTGTGTGTGAGAGAGAGAGAGAGAGAGAGAGAGAGAGAGAGAGAGAGAGAAAGACACATCGATTGGTTGCCTCTTGTACTTGCCCAACTGGAGCTGGGGATGGAACCTGCAACCTATGTATGTACTCATTTTAAAAAATATA
>NW_005872163.1:97721-104619 GCF_000147115.1 Myotis lucifugus
CCCCGCCAGGTTCTATGGTGGTTTTCAGTTACCCAGCACTGCATAACCACCCACTCCAAAATGTGGTGGCTTCAAGTCGCCTTTTATCATTGATCATGATTCTGAGGGTGGCTGGGCTCAGTGGGCAGTTCTTCTGCTCCCTGTGTGTGGCTTAGGTCGCTCTTATGGCTGCATTCAGCTGGGAGCCCGTCCGTGGCTGGAACATCCAAAATGCGCCCCCCCCCCCACTTCTCCAGGGCTTCTCTCCACGTGGCCTCTATCATCGGGGGCCTAACTGGCTCCTTCAGCAGCGCGGCTGGCTTCCCGGGAGGAACACTCTGAGAGGCAAGCCCCTGTGCAAGTGCTTCTCAAGCCTCTCGCCGGCCAGTACCCATGGGCCGAGCCAGTCGCATGGCCCATCCTCACGGCCCTGAGAGGGGGGTGCGCCAGGAGCCCATACGCTCCTCTCAGCTCGGACTCTGTTGGGCAGCTCTCCTGGAAAGCCAAGGGCAGCACCAGCTCCCAGATCGAGGGGCACATGTCAGGGCACCTGAGAGGGAGGAGGCGGGAGGACGCAGTCTTCCAGGTGGAAATGCTCTCCGTAGCTGAGTGTCTAGGGCAGCAGTTCTCAACCCTGGCTGCACATTAGAATCACCTGGGAATCTTTTTAAAATCCTGATTTCTGGGCCTCATCCTCCGGAAATTCTATTTCTTTGTTACTAATGTTGTGGCCTCACCCCATAACAAAGAAACAGAATTTCCGGAGAATGAGACCCAGAAATCAGGATTTTAAAAAGATTCCCAGATGATTCTAATGTGCAGCCAAGGTTGAGAACCACTGGGGTAGCGGGTCCCACAAATACAGCCCGATCCGCCTGAAGAACAGAAGTAGAGGGGGGCCGGCAGGGGGGTCAGGGTTGGCCCCAGCTGAGTGAGAAGCGGGAGCCTGTCGCCAGCGCCTCCCACCTCCAGCCCAGGGCGCGCTCCCTCCATTGCTCCAGTTTTGCACGGTCCGGATCACACAGGCTCAGTGACTGGAACAGCACACATCACCTTCTCAGAGCTCCTGGGTCCGGAGTCTGGGGGGCGGGGAGGGCCTAACGGGGCCCTGGGTTAGGTCTCAAGGCTGCAGCCCAGGTGTCAGCCGGCCGCAGCCTCCTGGGGAGGGTCGGATGGAAGAAGCCGCCTCCGAGCGCTCAGGCCGCTGAGAGGGCTGATCTTGTCTGTGACCCCGCGGCTGCTCTCAGGCCCAGGACGCCCGCTCCCTGCCACGTGGCCTCCCCACATGGCTGCTGACTTCCTCCGCCCGCAGGGAGAGCTGCTCTGGGCAGGGAGGGCCCAGTCCCTCTTTAGGGCTCTCACCTCATTAAGGTAGGTTCACACACCTTAACTCACAATCAACTCATTGGAGTCTTAATTACACCTGCAAAATCCCTTCACCTTTATGTTCCAGCCCCAGTCCCACGCTAACCCCTCCCCTTGCTTGCTAAGACCTCCCCCCGCAGACCCACCCATGAACAAGTCCCCCAGATCCACTCTTCTCAGCAGATATCGAAGACTCAACTCTCCATCTTACTCACCACCCCCTCCAGGTGTTTGATGAGGTGGCAATACTTAGATCAAAGAAATAAGTCCCCCAAAGGGACTCAATCTTTGTCTGGGGACTGTACCTCATCCCAAAGAAGTGACCAGTGGGGGACATTTTAGGGATCGGGGACTAGTGAGTGATGAGAATGGTCCATGGGGATGCTGGGAATGGGGAGGTCACTCTTCGTCACTCTGCTGAGATGACCACTCACCTCGTTACTCTACAGCAGCGGTTCTCAACCTGTGGGTCGTGACCCCTTTGGTGGTCGAATGACCCTTTCACAGGAGTCGCCTAAGACCATCCTGCATATCAGATATTTACATGACGGTTCATAACAGTAGCAACATTACAGTTATGAAGTAGCAACGAAAATAATTTTATGGTTGGGTCACAACATGAGGAACTGTATTTAAAGGGCCAGAAGGTTGAGAACCACTGCTCTCTCTACAGGGTCCTTTCTTCTACGCTTTAGGGTCAAGCCTCCTTCCTCACACCAACCCCGAGGACCCCTGGTCAATCACCTATACTCCGTGTGCTTGTGTTTTGCAAAGGAGGTGACTAGAGAACCCGGCATCGGGGACCTGCCCAGTCTCCTCTCCAAAGTGTTAGCAATGGTAGCGGAACGCGTGCCATTTACTGGGCACCTACTCTGTGCTCAGCCACACGCTGAGCGATCTCCGTGCAGGCCTCACGCCAACCTGAAGAGGCAGGTGCGCTCATGGCCCTTGTTTTCCAAGTGTGGACACTGAGTCTCTGAGGTCTGTCTCTTGCCCAAGGTCAGGTTGTTGGAGAGTGACAGAAGTAGGATCGCCCGCCGTGGCCACCACCTCCCAGGGCACAGCCACACTGGGGCTCTCGGAGGCAGCCCCCAGGGCCCTGCAGTGTGGGGGATGGGAGTGGGGCAGGAGGAGCTGCCCTGGGCACAGGCCTGAGGACCTTTGGGGGGGCCTTTGCAGCATGGCAGCCCCCCTGGAGCCTTGGCGATGCTGGCATACGTGCCAAGTGGTTAAGAGGAAACAAACCAACCTACACCAGGAGCTAAATGCCAAGAGACCCGTCTGTAGTGCCTGCCAGACAACAGAGCTGCACGTCCCATGTGTCATCAGAGGACCCGTGAGACCAGGCAGCTGTGCCTGGGGTAGGGGTGGGGTGGGGGTGGGGTGGGGCTGCAGCTGCAGAGCCCGAGGGAGTGCCGTTGGTGGACGGTCAGCAGGTTAGTAAGGTCTCTGCCGTGACCCGCCCCCGGATTCGAGGATGTGCAGGACCCACGGCACCTGCCTTCTAGGCGGGCGGGCTTCTCGGTTGCTTTTCCGGGTTTTGTTTTCTGGTATGTACCTTCCTTAGCTAAATGCCAGAGTCGTGAGTATAACGGCACATGGTCCAGCCGTGTGCCCCGTGCAGGTCACCTTTAAGGCAAGAGGCAAGCTCTCTCTGTCCCGGTCTGTCTCTCTCTTCCTCTCTGCTTCCTTCTCTCTCCTCCCTGTTTCTCTTTTGATCCCCCCCCCCCCCACCACCACCGCAGTTCCTCCCATCCTCTGGGGAGTCATCAGTCTAGGACTTCCACTGCTTCCAGGCGGCCTGGGGATAGATGACAACGAAACTGCATGGGCCAGTGCGGGAAAGAGCCCGGGAGCACCGTGATCAGACTGGTCATACATCCAAGGAGGACTCGCCCGAGCTCATCCAGGATATGTATGCCCCAAAGCACAAAGTCGGGAGATGGGGGGAGGGAAGAGGGCCCAGGCTAGCCCCTAGGAAAGATCCACGAGAGGGGCCCTTGCCTCAAGGCCACTGGGGTCTCTGGAGCGGGAGCAGGGACAGGGAGAGGGACCTTCCGTCTCTAGGGCACCTTCACCACCTGCCCTGAGCCAGCCTCCTCCTTTGGTCTCCACCGTCCTGCCCACTGCTGCCTGCAGTCCCTCTGCTCCTGCGAGAAACAGTCCAAGTCAAACGTGGTTTCCAGGCCAGTTAGGGCCCCCTCCCCCTCAGGAAGCCCTGCCCCCTCACTGCTGCACCCAGTGGAGGGAGAGACCCCAGAAACCGAAGGAGGGAGAATTACTGCCTGCGCCCTGGAGCGGGAGGGGCGTTTGTGGGTGGGAGGACGAGAGTGCTGGCGGATTCCTGCCCACCTGGGCGACCCCTTTTCGGTGAAGGTCAGGATCTTGACCTCCAGCCCGAGGTCAGAGGTCCGTTCTGGCCTTGGGGCAGCCGGGAGCGAGGTCGTCTGTGGTCAGGGCCTGGCCAGATGGGCCACAGGCCGGAAGAGGCAAGGTGTTCTGAGATAACCCCGTTGGTCCTGTCAGTCGATGTGATTTATCGTTCAGGTTTTCAGCTGAAATTACAGGGAAACGCCACCCTAATCGCAGCAGGTTTAATCAGGAGAGCTGATTTATAGATTGATTACAACTTAATAGATTTCCTGTGTTAGGAGCTGAGTGGAACCAACGAGTAATTGTCTGAGTGAGGCTGGCCTGTTGCATTGGGAGACAGAAAAGAAAAATGAAACCCAGGAGTGAGGGGAGGAAGGGAGGGGGTTTAGATGTGAGGAGAGAAAGGCTGGGGAGAGGCCCCAAGAAGGAGAGGTGGGCCTGGCCAGGGAGAGGAAGAAGCAAGTGGAATTTGGTGAATTTGGGGAGAAAGCTTTTGGGCCAATCTAGTCTCTCTCATTATTGAACTCTTCTGAGCTACAGTCTGTAAAACGGGCATAATTCATTCCTTCCCCACAGGGTGGCTGTGGAAGAAAAATGGGATTGTGTATGTGGAAGAGCTGAGCGTGGTACCTGCTACACAGAAGGGGGTGCAGTGGGGATGGGGTCAAAGGAAGAGGGAGGAAACAGGCACGTGGAAGGAGAGAGAACAGAGAGGTCACAAGAAAGAGAACGCCGAAGACACTGACTCAGCGATGCCCAGCCGCCGTGGAAGAGACCGCTACATGCCCGCAGCGGCACACTCCCCTGTCCACCGCCATCCACTCCTTACTATTGACCAGAATGAAGTTTCCCAGCCTCCTCACTGTCAGGTGAGGCCACATGACAAGTGCTGGCCAGGGATGCAGGTTGAGGTGATTGATGCCTTTCAAAGGAAGGAGGAGCTCTCTGCTTCCCTCTCCCCCCCGGCTGGCGCACCATCCGGGACCCTGGACCGTGAGGAGAAGGAACCTCCCCAGGAATGGCAGGGTCGCGATGGAAGGAACCAAATGAACATAACACATCCTGAGGACCTCGGGGAGCGGCTTTACAGCCCTAGACTTATGGGAAAGGAAGAGAGAAGTAAACCGTTACGTCTTTAAGCCACTCTGATGCTACAGCTTCTTGATGTGCAGCCCGATCATAATCCAGCTCGGTGCCGTCTGACCAGACTTCTGGAGACGACTGTTCCCCGTCTGCACTGCCCAGTGTGGCAGCCACCGGACACACGTGGCCATCGAGCACTTGAATGTGGACAGTGCAACCGAGGGACCGGATCTTAAGTTTTGCTGAACGTTAACTAACTGTAAGTAGCCACAGGTGGCTGAAGGCTACCATAGTGAGGGCCTGGCTACTGGTCACAGGTGGGCGCCAGGCTGCCCAGTCCTCTCCGGGGACCCCCTGCCCTTTAGCTCCCTCTCCGTGTTGGGAAGAGCCTGCTGGGCCGGCTCCTCCTTCCCTCGGGTTTGGAATGGGGCCTGTGCTCCAGCCGAGGACTAGGAGGCCTTGGTTGTTAAGAGGATGAAATCTGTCCTATTTCAGCTGCTTTTAGATCCGGCCTTTGCTGGCAGGAATCTCCTGCTCCCTCTCTTCACAGCATCCAGTTTCCTGGTAACCTGGTCGGCGGCAGCAGCCTCCCCAACTTTAGGAAAATGTACAGCTGTTTGCGTAAGAAGTGGGACTGGCCAAGGCGACGCCCTAGTCTGAGCGTCTGCTGCAGGGCTCTTAAAGAGACACGCGTCCCCTCCCTGGCCTTCTAGAGCTCATCGCAAGATGTTCTCTGATCACCAAGACTCTAAATGTAGTGCAGTAACAGTCCTTCCCTGTCCTTAGAGACCGTGTAGGGCAAGCATGTCAAACTCGCAGCCCTCGGGCTGCATGCGGCCCACAATGAATGCTTTTGTGGCCCAGCCAATATAGCGGTAAGAAATGTTTTAATAAAAATTTCGTAACTTTTTACAATATCCTGTCATACATCATTATTAATGACAAACTACAATGTTCGCTAATGACTGATGACTATAATCCTGTTGCATTCATTTCCCTTACGCGCCTTACGCGCAGGCGCACCATTTCTCCTCACTAATACCAGCAGCGAATATTTTAGCAGCCGATGGCCACCTCATTAGTCCTGGACTGACTTGTTTGGTGTGCGCAACAGGAAAGATTTCACTTTCGGAGAACAAGAAAAATAGGTTTATTTGCGTTAGCCTTATTAATTTGTGCAGTTTTTCAGTGTCTGGTAAGTTAATGTTCAAGAAAAAATACTAGTTTTTATTAAAATGTTCTATTATTTTATGTTAACGATGACTCATTTATTTCGGCCCTTTGTGCTCAGCATGTCTCTATCGAAATAAACCTACGTTTCTATGAAAATGGAAGCTTTTGCTTTTTGCAGCCCACATGCACTCAAACCTTGTTTATTTGGCCCATGTTAGCCTTTGAGTTTTACATGCTTGGTGTAGGGCAAGGAACAAGGCTATTTAACAGTCGCCCTGGGAGCTGGCAGTGCAGCATTGGTTGGTAGTAGAGATTTTGGAAGAGGAGCAGCTCTGGGAATGAAGGCAATGGATGGGCCCTGCCTGTGGGCGGCTGGCCACCAGGGCAGGCCAGAGGCACAGGAATTAGACATGCAGGCGGTTTCATCGTGTTGTGGTCACGAGCAGCTGGACACCCATGGTGCGAGCTGAGCTGGATGTTCACAGGTTGCAGTCAGGGAGGAAGGTCGAGAGGGAAGGGAGAGCAGTTGTCAGCCCAGCAGCTACTTGGTGAGTCTCCCTGGAGAAGGCCTACGCCTGCGTTCAAGTGCCTCTAACTCAGCGGTTCTCAACCTGTGGGTCGTGACCCCTTTGGGGGTCGAACGACCCTTTCACAGGGGTCGCCTAAGAACATCGGAAAACACATATATAATTACATATTGTTTTTGTGATTAATCACTATGCTTTAATTATGTTCAATTTGTAACAATGAAAATACATCCTGCATATCAGATATTTACATGACGATTCATAACAGTAGCAAAATTACAGTTATGAAGTAGCAACGAAAATAATTTTATGGTTGGGGGTCACCACAACCTGAGGAACTGTATTAAAGGGTCTCGGCATTAGGAAGGTTGAGAACCACTGCTCTGATTAAGTCAGAC
>NW_005872164.1:0-92590 GCF_000147115.1 Myotis lucifugus
CCACTGTGGAGTGGGCTGTCTCACCAACGAAGCCCTGGGCTGCAGTGCGGGAGACTTATATACACCAAGGCGGGAGGTCTGAGCCAATCAGAAGCCACGCTAGAGCCGCCCGCCCATTTCGACGGTGTGATTGGTGGATTCCTGGGCGGAAGAGCCTGTCCGTGGCTCCGCCCCCGCCTGCCAGCCCCAAACAATTTTCGCCCGGCGCTGGCTGGAAGGACCAAAACTGCTCCCAAGTCGCTCTCCTCTCCTTCCCTGTCCCCCGTCCCAGGGCAGGGGGGAGAGGTCGGGGTGGCGCCGGGGCAGGGGCGTGGCGTGGAGGGACGGGGAGGACAAGTCCCCAGTGCGCCCCGGCAAGTCGCGCAGTTGGGCCAGCCGGGTTATGCCAGGCGCCACGCTGTGGAGCGAAGCGAGCGCACAGGGTCGGCAGCAAAGTCGACCTCCCATCCCACCCATCTGGAAACACGGACCAAAGAGCCTTCTTATCTTCTACTCAATGGAATACTACCTTGTAGAGAAAAATAAAAAGAAGAAGGAGGAGGAGGAGGAGAAGAAGAAGAAGAAGAAGAAGAAGAAGAAGAAGAAGAAGAAGAAGAAGAAGAAGAAGAAAAAGAAGGAATTCTTGCCATTTGCAACAGCATGGGTGGAACTGGAGAGCATTATGAAAAGTGAAATTAGCCAGTCAGAGAAAAATGAATACCACGTGATCTCACTCATTTGTGGAATATAGAGAACAACATAGACAGATGAACAGGGACAGGTCCATAGACATCAGTACCAACACTCTGTGCTGGGGCCTCGGCAGCAAGGCCACCACCAGGCAGCTCAGGGCTATCCCGGAATCTTTATATTTCTATCTATCATCTATCTATCTATCTATCTATCTATCGCAAATCATGTTCATGTTCAATTTGTAACAAGAAAATTGGGGGTCCGCAGGAGCTGTATTAAAGGGTCGCAGCATTAGGACGGTTGAGACCGCTGGTCTAAGGTTTATTTCTACCTCAATTTCTGGCCCCGACCCAGCCTGGCCCTGGTCTGGGTTTGGTCAGGAGGCAAACAACTGATGTGTTTCTCTCACATGGATTATGTCTCTTTCCCCCCCTCTCCCTCACTCTCTCTAAACATCAAGCGGAATATATCCTCGGGTGAGGATTAAAAAAAAAAATCAAACAAATGTGGGTCACGAGGTCAGAAGGTCCAATCTTCAAAGTGCATGCAAGCTGCTCCTCCTGGGGGATCCAGGCTGAATGTTTGAGAGCATCTCCCGGAAGGCCTGTGGGGATGGTGCCTCCACATGCTGAAAGGTGTTCTAGACTCTGCCTAACAGGATGAAGTATTTCATCTCCAGCCAGATGAACCCGAAGTGGTTCATCGAACAGGATGAAGACTCCAGGGCAGCGCCTGGGGTAGGCGGAGCCATGTAAGGTATCAATGTGCACGCCATAGAAACACATCCTGCAGGTTCTGGGGTAGTTCTGGTCTCCTGAGCGCACGCCTACAGGTATAACAAACGGAACAGGCTGCTCCTCTGAAGGTGCAGCCCAAAACTCCCTGACGCTGGGCTGCACAGGGCTCTGCCAGCCATGGCCCTCGCTTTCCTCAGTTCTGTTTTCCTGCTGCTGCTGCTGCTGCTGCTGCTGCTGCTGCTCGCAGATCACCTGCTCCTCAATCTCCTGGATCACGCGGGAGAGTTCATTGAAGTTGCGGAACGTCTCGCCATCATGAGGTGGATCTCTAACGTCCAGATTAAGTCTCCCGTGATCTTCGTGACCCTGGCATACTTCCCATGGAAGCTGAGCATAGCAATCATTAGGCCGACGCCATCGGATTTGCCTTGGAAGAGGCCTGGCCTGATGAGGTCGCCCTGGTGGCTCGGCGGGAGGTAGAGGCGGCGGTAGGTCAGGTGGTCATACAGCTGCCTGTCCTCCTGCGACATCTCCAGCCCCTGTTCTCCCCTAAGCCGCGTTGGTGAATCTGTCGGGGGTCTCTCTGGATCCACCGGATGCTGAACCTGTCCTACTGAATCTGCATGTGGCGCCTGTGGGAAAAGCTGTACAAGTCGTCCATGTACTCCACCGTGGCTGATTTCCTCTGCATCAGGTGAATTCGAAACGAAGGCTCGAATTGCATTGGGCCATCCACATGGGTGTTAAGGCGAGGCACGTACATCCAACCAGTAATCATAAGCCATCATCCACCACTACATTCAGCAGTCTTCTATAGCCATAATTTAGCTGCCACAAACCCAAAAGGTTTCTGTATGGGAACATCTTGGCGTAGACTTCTCTATAAGACATACCACCGATCGTCTCCGGTTTCTGCAAGTTCCCAGGAACGCCAAACTCCCGGTGACAGCGCTGTCTCCAGATGCTGTCGGTGTGCAGGATGTCCCGGAATTTGGTGCAGGCCTGGGCCAAGCTGGCCAGGTCGGTGCCCGGGAGCGAGGCGAAGATGTCCACCAGCATCTCCACAGGCAGGTCCTGCAGCAAACAGTGCTGGGGCGGCATGGGGCTCTCGATTCCTCCACTCCCCGCACAGCCCCGCGCTGCCGCGTCCGCCTCAAGGTGCTTTTCTGCCGGGGCCGGCTTGCCCTCGGGTGCTACCTTCTCAACTGGGCCCTGGCACTCCTGAAGACACTGCTTGCCTTCTGCCGCTGCCATCTCAGCTGGGCGCTGGCGCTTGTGAGGGCATCGCTTGCCTTCCGCCCCTGCTGTCTCAGCTGGGCGCTGGCGTTTCTGAGGGCACCGCTTGCCTTCCGCCGCCGCTGCTGTCTCAGCTGGGCCCTGGCACTCCTTAGGACACAGACATCCCCGAGAAGAGCCCAAGCCGCAGAGGCAAGCGCACTACTCCATGCCTCCACGTGTAAGAGCCACCACAGTCCACCTATATCGTATTGAAAAAAGCCTCGGTCACCCCTCCCACTGTCGAGTTGGCTGTCTCACCAACGAAGCTCTGGGCTACAGTGCAGAAGACTTATATACACCAAGGTGGGAGGTCTGAGCCAATCAGAAGCCACGCTAGAGCTGCCCGCCCATTGCGACGGTGTGATTGGTGGATTCCTGGGCGGAAGAGCCTGTCCGTGGCTCCCCCCCACCTGCCAGCGCCAAACAATCTTTGCCCAGGGCTCGCTGGAAGGAGCAAAACTGCTCCCAAGTCGCTCTCCTTTCCTTCCCTGTCACCCATCCCATGGTCGGCGGGGCGCGGAGGGACGGGGAGGACTGTCCCCAGTGCGCCCAGGCAAGTCGCGCAGTCGCGCAGTCGGGTTTTGCCAGGCGCCACGCTCGGAGCATAGCAAGCGCACAGGGTCACAGGGTCGGCGGCAAAGTTGGCCACCCATCCCACCCGTCTGGAAACACAGACCAAAGAGTCTAACACGTGCGCGAGTCCGAGGCTCGCATGAAAGCTGCTGTGGCGCAAGGCCGGTCAGGGCCAAGGTGGGATCCCGAGGCCTCTCAGTCCGCCCAGGGTGCACCACCCGCCCTTCTCGCCCGCCTTGCTGCGGAGGTTGAGCATGAGCGCACATGTTAGGACCCGAAAGATAGTCAACTATGCCTGGGCAGGGCGAAGCCACAGGAAAATCTGGTGGTGGTCCCTAGCGGTCCTGATGTGCAAATCCCATCTGACCTGGGTATAGGGGTGAAAGACTGATCGAACCATCTAGTAGCTGGCTCCCTCTGGAGTTTCCCTCAGGATAGCTGCCGCTCTTTTATTTTACTCGATTTACTCTATTATTTACTCTATTCACTCTATTCTATTCTATTCTATTCTATTCTATTCTATTCTATTCTATTCTATTCTATTCTATTCTACTATGGCATCTCCTCTCTGTTCTTGTAACCCATTTCTTTGGTGCCAGAGGGACATGGCGACTCTAGGAGATGAATAGGATGCCCTCCTTCAGATGTGCCTTATAAAGCCATTGAAGCCAAGGAGGTCAGTTGTACTGTAGAGGTGATCAGAATCTCAACAGGACTGAGCCACGATCCACAGGCCACAGTGAGTCTCCTAGATACAGGACACTTGGCAGAAATCTCGGTGCCCAACATTGTGCTCCGTTTGTGTGTGTGTGTGTGTGTGTGTGTGTATCTGTGGTCACTCAGGCGAACTGGAGAATTTTCATTGGAGAATTTTCATTGTGAGTACCCCTCTTCTCCCCGCCTCATCCCCCCTCCTGTCCCCTCCTGCACACACACACACACACACACACACACACATAAACACCTGCCTTCACGAAGTCAGCGCCCAGGACTGGAACTTCCCCCAACCCTGGGGTCTACAAACACCTGGGAGGTCCAGACACCTGGCTCTATCTTCTCCAGAGGAGGCTGAGGAAGGAGGTGGGGGTGGGGGGTGTAGAGGAGGCTTGCATTGGCGCCTCAGGACCAGTAGAGGGCGCCACTGGCCCGCTGAAGCGATTCCGGGGCTTGGGGAGGGCTTGGGAGATGGGGCAGGTGCCCAAGAAGGCCACAGATATCCATCTCCAGGCCTAGCCGAGAGGCATCGCCATTTTCTGTGTTGAAGACAGGACAATACCTATTTAGACAGGCTCCGGTGGGCCCAGCACAATCCACAAGGAATAAATCCACAGTAAATCTCCTAGGCATGCGTCACTCAGCCGATATCTTGTTAGCGGACCTTGTACTCCCATGTGTGCGTAGGGGGGGAAGAGGACTAGGTGTGTGGGTGTGGGTGTGCTTTTGGGAGTGTGTGTGTGTGCGCTCTGGCGCGCGGGTGTTCGTGTACAACCGCAGTCACGCACGGACACTTCTGGCTTTGAATGGTCCGTCGGCATCCATGAGCACCCTTCAGCCCCTGCCTTCTCGAAGACAGAACCACCTGCATGTCCTTCCCGCCTCGGGTCTAATCAGAACTGGGGAAGTCCAGTCACCTGGCTCTGCCTTCCCCAGAGGAGGCTGCAGGAGGGGGTGCTTGCATTGACGCTTCTCGACCAGCAGAGGGCGGGACAGGATCTTTGGCCCAGGCCAAGGCCCCAGTCAACCCAATCTCTGTAATCCACAGACAAAGACTATGTCCGGCTCGGGCCATCTTGTCGGCCCTCTCCAACCCTCACCCCCCACCCTGCTCACTCTATGGATGGATGGATGGTCAGGCCGCCGCCCACAGACCAAGCCCGTGCCTGGCCATCTGGACTTGCCGAAGCCTGAGAAAGTTGAAAGGCCGGATCAACCAGTTTTTCATGGAAGTTTTTTTATTTTTATATTTTTAAGGAGTGTTTTTTTGTGTTTTTTTTTTTTTCATACTGGCATGACGTGGAAGGTGTCATTCCAGGCCCCCAAATCCAAGAATGTGGGGGGTGGAAGCTGACCTGAATCCAGTTCCTTAAACTGGTTTGCCTCCTCTGTTGGTGTGTGGTGACCTCTTCACACTACAATACTGTTCACTATTTACTAGGATCAATGTCAGAGTCATCCTTCAGCACTCCAGCCATGTGTTCGCTATGGGTCTTAAATCGTCGCTTTTTGTGTAGTGGGCAGGTTTTTTCCTTCTCTGGATAGGGGCCACTTTCTTTGGTCCGGATTCCTGCATGGAAGAAATACCCTGTCGCTTCAGATATTCTTCTGAATATCTCCGCTGCCTTCTCCAGTTTTCTCCTCACCCATTGAATCCACAGTGACACTCCTCCACAGTTTCTGAAACTCTTCGGCCACAGAAAATTGACAGCTTTTATCATTGAAGAAAAGAATTTTCTTTTTTTCTGGACGATTTACAAAGAATATCTTGTCCCCTAAAGCCTTGACAGCTTTCTGGGAATTGGGCAGTTCTTCCTCTATGTCTTCTAGAAGAATTCCTCCTAAGCCTCGCTGCTCATGCTTATAAAAGAAGAAGAAGAAGAAGAAGAAGAAGAAGAAGAAGAAGAAGAAGAAGAAGTGGCGAAAAATAAAAAGAAGAAGAAGAAGAAGAAGAAGAAGAAGAAGAAGAAGAAGAAGAAGAAGAAAGGGAGGAGGAAGAAGAAGAAGAAGAAGAAGAAGAAGAAGAAGAAGAAGAAGAAGAAGAAAATGAATACCACATGATCTCACTCAAAATGAATACCACAAGTCAGAGAAAAATGAATACCACATGATCTCACTTAGACTTATGAACAGGGACAGGTCCATAGACATCTGTACCACCACTCTGTGCTGGGGCCTCGGCAGCATGGCCACCACCGGGCAGCTAAGGTCTATCTACCTATCTATCTATCTATCTATCGCAAATCATGTTCATGTTCAATTTGTAACAAGGAAATTGTGGCTCCGCACAACATGAGGAGCTATATTAAAGGGTCGCAGCATTAGGACGGTTGAGACCGCTACTCTAAGGTTTATTTCTACCTTAATTTCTGGCCCCTACCCAGCCTGGCCCTGGTCTGGGCTTGGGCAGGAGGCAAACAATTGATGTGTTTCTCTCACATGGATTATGTCTCTTTTCCCCCCTCTCCCCCCACTCTCTCTAAACATCAAGGGGAATATATATCCTCGGGTGAGGATTTAAAAAAAAATCAAACAAACGTGGGTCAGGAGGTCAGAAGGTCCAGTCTTCAAAGTGCATGCAAGCTGCTCCTCCTGGGGGTCCCGGGCTGAATGTTTGAGAGCATCTCCAGGAAGGCCTGTGGGGATGGTGCCTCCACATGCTGGAAGGTGTTCTGGACTCTGCCTAACAGGATGAAGTATTTCATCTCCACTCTGATCTGGACCTAACTGATCATAATAATGAGAGATAACAAGACTAAATTCTGGTATTTAAATATCTGAGTAAAGCGTAGAGACCACGATGGCAGCATAGGTAAACACTGGAGATTGCAGCCACAAACAACCACTACAAAAACACAACTAAAAGATGGAACGGACATCACCCAGAACCACAGAAACGCTGGCTGAGGAGAGAATCTTCAAGTAGAAGGAAACAGAACTGCATACCGAGGCTCAGAGGAGGCGCAGTGTGGAAAATACAAAGGTGTGGAGGTCCGCACGCAAAGCGGGCTGGTGGCTGAGGGCGCGGTTGTCGTTTTCAATCAGGAGGGAGTCTCAGACTCTGAGCTTCAGATGCGGGTGAGTCTCTAGGGACTCGACTCAAACAGGAGAGGAGGGATTGTCTGGCATCAGTTGGAAGGTGAGGGCAGCTCTCTCTCCGAGGTTTGCAGGGGTTGCTGGGGTTCTGAGAAGCAGAGCCTCTGGGAACAGGACTGAGAGCAGCCATAACTTCTCCCTCCACAGGCCCTGTTGAATCCCGTGCAACCCGCCCCACCCAAGCCCTAACCAGAGCCATTGGCCGGATAGCCTCAGGCAAAGGCTAGATAAGCACCTCTCCAGAGGACAGAAGTTCTCCCACTGTAGATACAGATGATTCTCACAGCCAGTCGGCCTGGTGGTCAAATCCCTCTAGTGTTAACTACAACAATCAAGGCTTAACTAGAACACGACTGCGCACAAAGACCACAAGGGGGTGCACCAAGAAAGCATAAAAAATGCGGAGACAAAAAAACATGACAGAAATGGAGGATATAGAACTAAAAAACGCAATGTTGAGGGCTTGCAATAATGTGCTAGAAGCTGCCAATAAACTTCTTGAGAGCCTCACGAAATCTAATGAGACCCTCGATGCTGTGATAAAGAACCAACTAGAAATTAAGCATCCAAGGACTGAAATAAAGAATATCATACAGACACCCAATAGCAGACCAGAGGAGCGCAAGAATCAAGTCAAAGATTTGAAATGCGAAGAAGCAGAAAACACCCAACTGGAAAAGCAAAATGAAAAAAGAATCCGAAAATACGAAAATAGTGTAAGGAGCTCTGGGACAGCTTCAAGCGTACAAACATCAGAATTATAGGGGTGCCAGAAGATGAGAGACAGCAAGATATTGAAAACCTATTTGAAGAAATAATGACAAAAAACTTCCCCCACCTGGTGAAAGAAATGGACTTATAGGTCCAAGAATCGCAGAGAACCCCAAACAAAAGAATACAAAGAGGACCACACCAAGACACATCATAATTAAAATGCCAAGAGCAAAAGACAAAGAGAGAATCTTAAAAGCAGCAAGAGAAAGAGACTCAATTACCTACAAGGGAATACCCATACGACTGTCAGCTGATTTCTCAACAGAAACTTTGCAGGCCAGAAGGGAATGGCAAGAAATATTCAAAGTGATGAATACCAAGAACCTACAACCAAGATTACTTTATCCAGCAAAGCTATCATTCAGAATTGAAGGTCAGATAAAGAGCTTCACAGATAAGGAAAAGCTAAAGGAGTTCATCACCACTAAACCAGTATTATACAAAATGCTAAAAGGTATCCTTTAAGAAGAGGAAGAAGAAAAAGGTAAAGATACAAATTGTGAACAACACACATGCATCTATCAACAAGTGAATCTAAGAATCAAGTGAATAAATACTCTGATATACAGAATGAACTGGTGATTATAATGAATCAGGGACATAGAAAGGGAATGGACTGACTATTCTTGGGGGGGAAAGGGGAGTGGGAGATGCGGAAGAGACTGGACAAAAATCGTGCACCTCTGGATGAGGACAGTGGGTGGGGAGTGAGGGCAGAGGGTGGGGCGGGAACTGGGAGGAGGGGAGTTATGGGGGGGGGAAGGAACAAATGTAATCTGAACAATAAAGATTTAATTTAAAAAATAATAATAATAAAATAAATATCTGAGTAAAGAGTTAGAATTGGCCCTGATCGGTTTGGCTCAGTGGATAGAATGTCAGCCTGCAGACTGAAGGGTCCCAGGTTCGATTCTGGTAGGGGGCATGTACCTTGGTTGCAGGTGCATCCCCAGTGGGAGGTGTGCAGGAGGCAGCTGATCGATGTTTCTCTCTCATCGATGTTTCTAACTCTCTATCCCTCTCCCTTCCTCTCTGTGAAAGATCAATAAAATATATTTTTTAAAAGAGTTAGAATTGTTTCTCTTCAGTAGAGTTTAGATACAGCATGGGGTAAAGTCAGAAAGTGGTTAGCAGATGAATAAGCAAGCACTTCATTACTAAGACTGTATTTTGTGATCATGGAGAATATGGCATTGTATTAAACACAAGGTTTTAAATAATTATTTTAAATTAGAAGAGAAAGCAAAGGCAAAATATTCAAATAGTCTCTCCAAGTTCAAAAACTATAAAATTCTAAGAGGCGATCCTTGAGAGGCCAACCTACCCAAACTAACAACAACAAAAATCAAGCTGGCTTTAATGAATTCCATACAAGGACATTTCACAGGTTCCTAAGAAACTCCTTTCCCAGGTAACCACTCTAACATTCTAACAAAGAAACTCTTACTTGTGAAGCCCAAGTCTTTAATGTTTTAGCTGAAACTCATTTCCTATCAGGGTCAAAGAATATAACTGATTATTCATTTATCTATACTAATAAAAGGCCTGTGGCTGTGACTCCATAGCGCAGACCAACCAAAGACTGGTCAACAGGAGGCTGCATGTGCAGCAAAGTGCCCGCAGGTGGGCAGGGCTGCATGCGAGGCATGGTGCATTCGGGTAGGTGGGGACTTGACTCTGAGTGCCGTGGGAGTCAGTCTGGGTCTCGTGCGATATCACACACTAGGTCTCTAGTCCTATCTAACAATAGAGAAACATGGTAATTAGCCGTACCTCCGCTACCCTTCCCATTGGCTAATCAGGGCGGCATGCAAATTAACTACCAACCAAGATGGTGGCCGGCAGCCAGGCAGCTTGAAGCGAACAGGAGGCATGCTTTCTTCAGTGATGGAGGAAGCCAACGTTCCCCGCCTGCCGCTGCCGGCCTCTGAGCTTGCACTCTAAGAAACAATGTTACAAATATAGAAGCTAAACAAAACCCCAGAAACCTGCTTTCAGCCAGCCGGGCTTCAGCCAGCAGGACTGCAACATTGCTTCAATTATAGAACAAATGCAGATCCCTGCTTTCAGCCAGCTGGGATCTCAGAGCAGTACCGCAACAGTGTTACAATTATAGAGCCCAAACAAACCAGATACCTGCTTTCAAAAGCCAAGCCTCAGAGCTAAAGCTGGCCCACAATAAAAAGAAAAAGAAAAAAAGGACAGGTTTGGAGCTTCAGTCACCCGCCAGCCTGAAAAGGGCCCTCAGCCCCTCACCCACACTGGCCAGGCAACCAGTGGGGACCCCCACTCTGAAGGGGGTGTGACCAGCTGCAAACAGTCACCATCCCCTCATTCAGGCTAACCAGGCACCCCCGTGGGGACCCCCACCCTGATCCAGGACACACTTCAGGGCAAACCAGCCGGCCCCTACCCGTGCACCAGGCCTCTATCCTATATAGTAAAAGGGTAATATGCCTCCCAGCACTGGGATCAGCGTGACAGGGGGCAGCGCCCAAACCCCCTGATCGCCCTGCGGCTCTATGTGTGACAGGGAGCAGGGCTACAACCTCCCTATCCGCCCTGCTCTGTTCATGACAGGGGAAGGCACCCCAACCCCCTGATCAGCCCTGCTCTGTGACTATAGGGTGGAGCTCCCCAACCCCCTGATCTCTCTGCGGCTCTGTGTGTGACAGTGTGTGGCGCCGCAACCTCCCTCCCCCCCCAGAGGCCCTGCTCTGTGTGTGATCGGGTAGAGCCATAACCTCCCCATTGGCCCTACCCTGAGTGTGACAGTGGGGGCGCCTCAACCCCCTGATTGGCCCTGCTCTATGGGTGATAGAGGGCAGTGCCCCACCCCCCTGATCCGCCCTGCTCTGTGTGTGACAGGGGGCAGTGCCTCAACTCCCCTATTGGCCCTACTCTGTGATGGGGGGGAGTTCCTCAACCCCCTGATCGGCCCTGCTCTGTGCATGACAGGAGGGAGCTCCCCAAACCCCTGATGGACCCTACTCTGTGTGTGACAGGGTACGGAGCCCCAACCCCCCAATGGGCCCTGCTCTGTGCATGACAGGGGACGGTGCCCCAACTCCCCAATCGGCCCTGCTCTGAGCCCTACCAGAGGCTGCGCCTAGGGATTGGGCCTGCCCTCCACCACCCAGGAGCAGGGCTAAGCCAGCAGGTCGTTATCTCCCGAGGGGTCCCAGACTGCGAGAGGGCACAGGCCGGGCTGAGGGACTCCCCCCCCCCCCCGAGTGCACAAATTTTTGTGCACCGGGCCTCTAGTCTACACTAAAAAAAGAGAAACATGGTAATTAGCATACGACCGCTACCCTTTTCATTGGCTAATCAGTGAGTATATGGAAATTAACTGTCAGCCAAGATGGCGGCCGGCAGCCAGGCACTGAAGTGAGCATGAGACTTGCTTACTGTGGACTCCAACTTACCCCGCCTCACTTGTGGACTCCAACTTACCCCGCCTCACTTGCCAGCCTCTGAGCTGAAACTCTAAGCAACTAACCGAAACTTTGTATCAATGTTTACAGCAGCGAGGTCTCAGAGCTAGAGCTTGCCCAGAATAAAAAAAAAGAAGAGAAAAGAAAAGAAAAGAAAAGAAAAGAAAAGAAAAGAAAAGAAAAGAAAAGAAAGAAAAGAAAGGAAAGGAAAGGAAAGGAAAGGAAAGGAAAGGAAAGGAAAGACAAGACAAGACAAAAAGAAAAGAAAAGAAAAGAAAAGAAAAGAAAAGAAAGACAAGACAAGACAAGAAAAGAAAAGAAAAGAAGAGAAGAGAAAAGAAAAGAAAAGAAAAAAGAAAACAAGGAGCGGTTGGAAGCTTCAGTCACTCGCTTCCAGAAAACAGCCCTCAGCCCCTCACCCAGACTGGCCAGGAACCCCAGTGGGGACCTCCACCCTGATCCAGGACACCCTTCAGGGCAAACCAGCTGGCCCCCACCCTTGCACCAGGCCTCTATCCTATATAGTAAAAGGGTAATATGCCTCCCAGCACCGGGATCAGTGGAGCAGTGAGGCTCCCGGCACCAGGATCAGCTTGACAGTGGGCAGCGACCAAACCCCCTGATCGCCCTGCAGCTCTGTGTGTGACAGGGGGCGGGGCCACAACCTCCCTATCCACCCTGCTCTGTTCATGACAGGGGAAGGCGCCCCAACCCCCTGATCAGCCCTGCTCTGTGCCTGATATGGGGGAGATCCCCAATCCCCTGATTGCCCTGTGTCTCTGTGTTTGACAGGGTGCAGTGCACCAAACCCCTGATCAGCCCTGTTCTGTGTGTGGCAGGATGCGGCGCCCCAACCCCCCCCCCATGGGCCCTGCTCTGTGTGTGACAGGGGGCGGTGCCCCAGCCCCCCAATCAGCCCTACCCTGAGCGTGAATGAGGGTGGCATTGCAACCTCCCGATCCACCCTGCTCTGTGCATGATGAGATGGCGCCCCAACTCCCCAATCGGCCCTGCTCTGAGTCTGACCAGGGGCTGCACTTAGGGATTGGGCCTGCCCTCTGCCACCAGGGAGCAGGCCTAAGCCAGCAGGTCGTTATCTTCCGAGGGGTACCAGGCAGCGAGAGGGCACAGGCCAGGCTTGGGGACCCCCATCCCCCCGCCCCCCGAGTGCACAAAATTTTGTGCACTGGTCCTCTAGTATAATAATAATTAAGCAAGTGTTTGGTTTTCCCCTTCTACACACTAAGTAACCTCTTTGTGTAGGTTGTCCATTTAGATGACTTCTTTATCTGGGCCCATAAGCATTCTTTGTTAAACAATACTATAGTGATAAAATGCTAAAAAAAAAAAAGAAAAGAAAGACAGAAAATACAAAATGACTACAATTTATTAAATAGAATTATTGAGTAGAATTATTCAGAATAAATTCAACTAAAACAAAATAGAAATCCTATAACCTATGCTCTATACCCTTATTATTTTCCATGCAAAATTTTCACAAAGCTTTATTCCCAATTTATTGGCCATATTTAGCATTATAATACAGCTTTGGTGATTTCTAACATGCTATAGTTCCCTTAAAATTCTCAAGTTGGGGGATGGAGGGTGAGAGTGAAAACAGGTGCCTTAGGATCCTGCTAAACTGATACTGACTCAGGTAGACCAGACTTCATAAGGCTTATTCCTAGTTTCTCTTTTGTTACTGGGAACGTGGCTCTCGGTTCTTGGGTTCAACAAAGAAAGAATTCAGAGCCAAGAACTCTAGTGTATGAAGTTTATTTAGCAAGCAAAGCAAAAGCACACTTGGAGAGAAGAAAAGAGTGGGCTGCTCGGAAAGCTGCCTTGGCCTTTTAGAAAGAAAGTCAGAGGCAGAAAAAGTGATACTCAGGGAACAAGTTACAGTGGTAAAAGAAGGGCCCTTGGAGCTTAGGAGAAAGAAAGCAAAGACCCACACCCCAAAGAAGGGGCAGGGAGTAGAGAGGTTGAGAGAGAGAGAGAAAGAGAGAGAGAGAGAGAGAGAGAGAGAGAGAGAGAGAGAGAGAGAGAGAGAGAACGGCAGGAATTTTAGGGAGATCTCAGGGGAGGATCTCAATAGGATATTCATCAGCTTATCAGGTATGTCTTTAATATGATGATACATCAAAATCTCTACTGATTGATTGGCGCTAGGGTAGGGGTCATTAGTCGTTGCATCCAATCGTCAGCCATAGGCACTGCTTCATCTGATTTTGCTGCTTTTCTAGGCCTGGAGCTGAGACACAACTGAGGACTAGATGTTATCTCTAGTTTGACCAAAATTCTGTCTCTGTGGTTTACAGACCCAAAGCTTTGTTCCTAAGATTATCTGATGCTGATCAGAACCTCATGGTCCTGAGGACTTAATGCTTAAGGGAGTGGTTGAGCAAGGGAGAAGGAGGCAGGTGAGTCAGAGTGTAAGGCTGGGGCCAGTCTGAATCAGCTATCTGTCTGTTTCCCCATTCCACTTCCAAAGGAATTTTCCTAGCTGCTTACTATCCTGCCTGTTTTATTTATTGATAGACTCTTGGCTGAGAACAACTTTAGCATAAGGCCTATCCCCGTTTGGGCTGTCACTTCATACACCTAAATTAACCCTCTGCCACTGCAGCTCTGCCACTCTGTCTTCTGTGTTTAACAACTGGAGAGAGAAAAAGAACATGCAGCAAAGGTCAAACAAAACTGGCAATGGCTTTCCAAACATCAATTATATAACAAATAAGATACCCAATAGCTTTGAACACTGCCCACCAGAGACGTTCCAAACATCTTCATAAGTAAACCTGTGCTCACCACTCATATTTCCTGTGGCTTTCTCAGAATTATCATTGATACTGTTCCCTGACTCCTTCAGGAGACCTCAAAACAGCTTCTCTGTGGCAGAGGATCTTCCAAGTTCCTTCCTAAGGAACGATTTGCCCAAAATTAAAATTTTATAGTTCCCTGAAAACTGTGCTGATTACTCTCTACTTGTCCTTTCATATCTATTCTCCACCCTTCTCTGCTTTGTTTTATTCCCCGTGAAGCTGTTCTTTAAGATTGTGTCACCCTCTTGTTTTCTGGCTTATAGTTGGGTTCAGGCAAGAAGAGAGAGAGGTCAGGATATTTATGCCCCAACTCCCAACTCCTTCTCCCGTATTATTTCCAATATTTGCTTTGTGGGGGTAGTGTTTCTTCATTTCTCACTTTACTTTCTGGCAACAATCACTACTTCAAAAATAGCAGTAACAACTGTGGAAGATGGGATTTCATTGAAACATTTGCATCAAAGATCTTTTTTTTTTAAATATATTTTACTGATTTTTTACAGAGAGGAAGGGAGAGAGATAGTCAGAAACATCGATGAGAGAGAAACATCGACCAGCTGCCTCCTGCACATCTTCTACTGGGGATGTGCCCGCAACCCAGGTACGTGCCCTTGACCGGAATTGAACCTGGGACCTTTCAGTCCGCAGCTGACACTCTATCCACTGAGCCAAACCGGTTCTTGATACCAAAAACATGGTCTCATCTCTAAGGATAACCTGTTCTTATATACTATATCTAGAACAATGGATAGGTTAGCTGTAGTTTAAAACAACACTTCATCTGACTGGTTTGACTCAGTAGTTGAGCATCAACTTATGAATCAGGAGGTCACAGTTCAATTCCAGTCAGGGCTTGATCCCCAGTGTGGGACATGCAGAAGGCAGCCGATCAATTATTCTCATCATTGACATTTCTATCTCTCTCTCCCTCCTTCTTCCTCTCTGAAATCAATAATTTTTTTAATTTAAAACAATATTTCAAAAAAAAACTTATGATTTATAATCTTTTTAAAAATCTTTCAACAAAAATTTTTAACAATACATATTATAACCAACGGTCCTCACTAGGCCATTTTTATCCTAAGGAAATCCTCATTTCAAATATAATAGCTGACAAATCATACATCTACTGTGTAAAGTGCAGGGTAATCCAATATTTTAACAGGGGAAAATGTACTGTAAATCACAAAGCAAATCATCCCACTGATGATTGAGCAAGTCAATTAAAAGGACTCACCCCAAAACTCAATAGGTGTCCATAATGTTCTAAGAACAATTGGGACTAAGAGAATTCACTCTAATAAATGAAAAGGCAATGCCCAGGCCATAGATGGTTTGCTCAGTGGTTAGACTGCCGTCACTCAGACCGACGGCTCTTGGATTTGATTCGCAGTCAAGAGCACTTATCTCGGTTGCAGGCTTGATCCCTGGCCCTGGTGGGGGTGGAGGGGTGTGCGGGAGGCAGCCAATCGATATGTCTCTCTCACATCGATGTTTCTCTCTCTCTCCCCCCCCTCCTCCCTCCCTTCCACTCTCTCTAAACATCAATGGAAAAATATCTTCAGGTGAGGATTTAAAAAAAAGGACTTCTTATTCCAAATATTTCTTTTCCTTTAGTAACAAGGACTACTGTTCTCAACCTAGACATCTTTAAAACATAAATACTCTCAGGAGAAGTATTACAAAAAGTTATTAACACCTTTCTGTTACTTAAATCAGGAGACTTATTTTCTTCCAGGAAGAATGAACCCAAGTAGCCTGTCTTAAAATGCATGGTACTACCATAAAAGGTATAAGTGGGGCAAAAATATAAAAGAACTAGGAAAGTACCAAAGGCAAACCCTTTCCCTACCCCATAACCCATATCAGATGCACAGATCCACAGGCGAAGTATATTAAGTAACTCAGATCCCTGACCCATACTCTCCATGCCTTTCAAATCACCTGATCAAAGAAATTGCCAGGCACCAGGAAAACCTAGGGAATCTTACAAAGGGAGCATTAGCAAGATAATTTCAATGAAAACCAAAGGTTGAATTTACACACACACACAAACATACTCTTCTGTTGCTGTGCTTTCATTTTTATCTGCAGACTCAGGGCCTGTGAGCCAACAAGGCAATAAGATTAAAGAACACGGTCCACTCAAAGTTGTTTGAATTTCTAAGACAGAAAGTAAGAGTATGCCAAGAACAGGGCCCTGAGATTCTTTTGGTTTAGGTTTCTTAGCTGGAAAAAAAGCTAGAGCTATGACTTAGAAGAAAAATATACATGCCTGTACTGCCAATGTGTGGTTAAAAGGAATATGAATTTTGGCCCAAGCAACCCTGACTTGTTTCTGAAAGGGAGAAAATAGTTTGATTTTGAAAGAATGAGTGGTTCTTTTGTGGAATGAATGATGTACTGCTAAACCAAGACCATCACTATTCTTCTCTCCCCCCGCCCAAGATTTCAAAACAACCTGATATATACTCTGATCCCCATTACAGACCAGTGGATAATGAAAGGTAGAGGACCATCAATATTCATTTTAACACTAGGAGAAAAAAAGAGAGAGAAAGAGAGAGAGAAAGACCCACAGATTAGTTCCAATTATGCAAAGGCCAGAATTCCCAGCTCTTTGATTTAACCTACCACCTGCTAACTATTCACATCTGCCTCTGAATTTGGACAGTTTCAAACATAATTAGTGTAGTACATGTAACGGATAGAATGGAAACAAATTAAAAATGCCTGACTTTATGCTGATTCACATAAACACTGGGAGTTAAGCATTTACAAAGGTATTTAGAAACACCCTACGAAAGAAAAGAAATGGAGCCAAGTTATATAAACACAAAAAGCTCAACAATTGGCTGTTTCCTATGTTTTTCAAAACATTGTGCTCCAATTCATTGTCCAACTTTTTCAGTTTTCAGCAGGGTTTAATGTTTAGCTATTAAGATTTCTGTATTTTGAAAAACGTTATTTGGGTAGAAAACTATTTTTAGGTTCTCTGGTTGTATCCACAGGAAATCATACTAGCTTTTGGCTGAGTAGATCTAGTTTCCATGTGAAAATGGACAAAGAACCAGAGGAACAACTGCTAAATAGCCGAAAAGGCAAATCACACTGAAGGAGGGATAAATTTCACTTAAATCTTAGAGAAACCAAATGACAAAACTCTAGCGCTTTAAAAAAGTGTGTTGCTAATTTTCAAACTGGGGCCCCTCCTCATTCCTGATGAGGTATATTCCAGAGGAAACTCATTTGCAAACAACTTTGACAAACAAACTAAAATATATTTGCATAACAGAAATAGAGAAAATGGGGGGAAAAGCAAAACTCATCCAGAGTTCCTTGTTTAGGCAATACCATTGGTCAGGCAGGAACAAAGTATCCAATAGCACCCCCTTTCTAAGGGGTTCTTGATAATCTACAGATTATCATGGAGGAAACATCTTAGCATATCCAATAAAAAGACAGGAGTCAGCAATGAATGGTAAACTCCTTGGCAGAGGAGGAAGACAGAAGCAGTACTAATCAAACCAATTCTGGGATTGCAGATTTTCTCCAACAAGAGAGATCACCAACTTGCTCTGCCAACAGCACCATCTCTCAGTTCTCAGCTTTCTTTTTTTTTAAATATCAAGTCAATCATGACAGCATAATTAAGCAGAAATAGGTGTAGTGAGAAAGCAGCATTTCCCTTGGAACATCGATGAGCCGCCTCCTGCACATCTCCTACTGGGGATGTGCCCAAGGGTAGCACTTTCAAATTCAAAAAACACTAATTTGGGGGAGGGGAGTGGTTTTTAATGATTTTTTTTGAGGTTATGGGGAAAGCAGCCTAATTTTGTTGTGTTTCCAACAAATTTCAAATATAGTTCCATCCTGAGGTAATACTAGGGGTTGGGACTTTAATATATGAATTTGCAAAGGACACAATTCAGTCCATACAACCCCCAATGCTTGGAGGACAGTCTGTCAAGCATTTGGTAAGTATTTGCAGATGATGATGATGACGACGATGACGATCTCACACATGATTCTAGGCTTGCTGTTCATATTATACAGAAAAGAATTTCTAATAGTCCAAAAAACAAGAAAACAGACATGTACAAAACTATCTGAGGATTGCTCAGGTATGCCAGTCCAATTTGGCAGAAGGCATATAACCGAACTTGATTTTGAAATGTCATTTAATCTATGGGGGCTACCAAAATAAAGCTGCCAGGAAAAGGACTGGAAAATGGTTAAAAAAGAAATCTCTCATAACCTTCACTCTCAGAGCTTCTTATGCACCTTGCTGCCATGCTATGTCCCAACATCCAGCCCTGAAGACTGACTCAGGGTCTGGCACACCATTTTGTGATAGAATATGGGAATGAGGGAAGGAGAAAGGATTTGTAGTTATTGCATGAAGTTAGTCACTAGCCTCTCTAGCTCAAATAACTTACAATAAACTTCTGGGGGAGACAGAAGAGAGTAGATTGCATCTTTACTATATGGGATTGAATTCCAGTATCACTTAAGTTGCTGAGCCTTTGTTCACATTCAATACTCATCCCTCACATTAATCCCGTGCTTCGTAGTTAAAGCACTCACATGCATGACCTCGCTTGATCCTTAGAAGAGCTCTGTGAACTAGAAAGAGTCCAAGTCAGGTATAAGTTCCTTTAAACAACTGTAGAAGTGACAGCCTTTTTCAATTTGACCTAAGGCAGATCTTTTTAGCTATATTTGGCAAGAAGACTGTCAGATAATGCAATGGATTTTTATATACTGCTGATCCAATTTATATAGGAAGAGAGCCCACAAAATCTAGAAACTAGGGATTAAAAGTTCAGGCATTTGCAAAAGATGGAGCAGGTAGTCAGGTCCTAACTGAAGAAGAAATAGCCTTTCTTATTTTGGCCACCATTGAGTCAATAGAATTTGGAAGCAGTGGAGGGAATAGAAAAGTTTGAAGGGATGCAAGGATCATCTCTAGACCCTGGGGGAAAATGACATGCCACAATTTTTTAAGTCAGTCTGGAAGACAGGAGAAGGAGAGATTGTGGGAAAAGGGTAACAAATCTGAAGGCATAAGCAAATTCGGAGAAATATAGAGATTACAACAATGGTAGTATTAATAGCAATGATAACTAACAATGGCAAAGGTTTATTGAACACATTAAAGATGCCAAGCATTACTCTAAGTAGTTTACATGCATCACTTCATGTTGGTGAGGATAATTTTATCCCACTTTACAGAAAACCAAAGTGAAGAAGGATGATCAACTTGTGTAAGGCCACACAGGTGGTAAGTGGCAGAGCCAGTTTTAAACCCAGGCTTGTCTCACTTGAGTTTGAGCCCTTACCCATTTCATAAAGGATTCATAGTCATATGTAACATAAACATCATCATAGTCACGGAGTACCCACATGTGAAAGTTATTCTAAGATTCAGTTAACTTTAACAAGACTCAAAGAAAAGCTGAGTGCTGATAGTATGATTACCCCAAGTCAACCTAAAGTATCCTATATAAACATCTGGATAGGCAATAATTATACCCTGGTTGCATAGAAAGATTTTCAGCTTTAAATGTAATGAGATGGCATCACAACTAAGTTAATATGTGCATGCGATCCAGGCAGAGAAGCATATAATAAAGAGACTAATTTCTTATTCTGAGGCAAGATAGACCTTTTATTCCTTCTCTCTTTCTGTGTGTTGGGGGGTGGGGGGAGAGAGTTTCCCTTTGTGTATATATATATATATATATATATATATATATATATATATATCTTTTTTTCCCCCATAACCAGGAGAGGTGGAGGCAAACTTTCCCTTTGTTGTTCTACAGATGGAACTCCCTGAATGAGACTCTTCTCCCATTAACCCACATCATAGTCGCAAAATACTTTGCTTAAACTGGGGATTCTTTCCACTAATAATCAGAAGGAATTCCTAATTCTACCTTGTTATCTAACCCAAGAACACCAAATTATTCAACTTGAGAAAAATCATATCAGTATTCATAAGAACTTTTGGGATACAAAAAAGGTAAATACATTAAACTGTGAGTTTAAATCTTTACAGCCCACATCTATTCTCTGGCCAAGCCAAGTGTAAACAGGAATAGGTGGAGTAAAGGGAAAGAAAGCTCTTGATAATGCCCAAAATAGCAAAGTTACTTTATAAACTAGTTACTTTAGAGAATGCCAATTTGGGTTTGTCTGATGTTTCCTCATGATTAGATTCTATGTGTGTGTACATGCCTAATCTGTTCCTATCCCCAGTGATTAGTGAACACGGGCTTTGAAATCATACAAACAAATCTAAATAAAAACTCTACCACTTTTGAGCTGTGAGACTGTCTGAGACTGTCTAGGTTTTAGTTTCCTAATTTGTGAAGTAGTGATTTAACTGATAAGGTTGCTGAGAAGATTTAATGAATGAGATAATGTAATTTAACACAGTTTTTTTGTAAAAATGTATTTTACACCTTCCTGATTTAACCACAGTATCTCATACCAGCAACATTAAAATATTAGTTGGTATTTACTTTCTCAATTTACTTTCTCAAAGGGAAAAATAAATATTTCATTCTGTCTGGCTGAAGTCCTTCATTGCCAATCAGAAACTGCCTCCAGGTATCCTGCAGCTGCAGGGACTAGCCCAAGAAGAACACAGCCACTGGTGAGCAAAAGAATACCAGAGATGCTACAGTGAGCACGTTCCTTCCTGCAGAGCTCTCACAGAGACACTGGCCAGTGCAGTGGGTGGAAGAGTATGACAAAGGTACCAAACACAAAGAAGACTCCAAACTACAGCCACCAAGAATGTGAACATGCCCAGGCAACATGGCTTAGTGGTTGAGCGTCAACCTATGAATCAGAAGGTCACAGTTCAATTCTTGGTCAGGGCACATGCCTGGGTTATGGGTTCAATCCCCAATGGGGGGCATGCAGGAGGCAGCCAATCAATGATTCTCTCATCATTGATGTTTCTCTCTCTCCCTCTCGCCCTTCCTCTCTGAAATCAATTAAAAAAATTTTTTAAAGAATGTGAATGTGTTTCAGGGACTGATGATGAGTACTCTAACTAAAAGCAGGAGCAGGGTCTCAGGTGCAAGCCATCACTGTCAATCCTAAGAAAGAAGAGAATACCCAAATCAAGCAATTTTCTTTTAGTCAAATTGAGAGATAAAATATTCAACAATAACACTGAAAAATCAGGAAGTCCATAGTTAAAATGCCATTCATACTTTATTTCCATAATTTCCTTGCCCATAGCAAGAAAACAAGGGAGTTGATATGCAGAGCATTTACAATCTATTGTTTCAATATGATAATGTCCTCTTGTTGAAGAAAAAACAAACATAGGTCCAAATGGTATCACTCCTATAAAAGCCTATGATTTAACACCTGATTTAATTACAGCTTCAACCTCTCCCAGAAATGTAATCTTAATCAACCAGTATAGAATTCCTGGGTCAAAAAACAGAAAAGTTCTATATCCCATAAAAATAAGAGGCAATCTTCATAATGAAAGTCCTCCAAAATCTCTATCCCCAAACAAAAGATGTCTGCCAGAAAATAATCCTTTCTTTTCTTTTGTCAATAACTCCCTAGCCCCATCCTTCTTCCCATAAAAATCTTCTATTTTGTACAACCCTCAGAGAGCCCTTCTAGTGTCCTGATGGGATGCTGCAGGATTCATGAATCACTTAATTAAAGTCAATTAACTCTTCAAATTTACTCAGCCGAATTTCATCTTTAAACATTCTCTACATTCTTTTAGAATACATCAATAAAATTATTCTATTTATGTTAAACCAATCTTCGATGTCAGAAATTAAAACAACCCCCCCTCCCTCCCCCCAAAAAGGCCTGGTTGGTTTGGCTGGATAGAGCGTTGGCCTGTGGATCAAAAGGGTCCCAGGGGCACATACCTTGGTTGCAGGCTCCTCAGGCCCTGGCCCTGGTCGGAGGCAACCAATCAATGTGTTTCTCTCGATGTTTCTCTCTGTCTTTCCCTCTCTCTTCCACTCTCCCTAAAAATCAATGGAAAAATATCCTCGGGTGAGGATTAACAAAACCAACATTAAAAAAAAAAATTATATTAGCTGTACCAATTCTTCTAAATACAGAAGTACAAACTCACTTTTGAGATTTTGAGTCTAATTTCATCTGGGTCTTTTTATGTTATTATTATTATTTTTTAATATATTTTTATTGATTTCAGAGAGGAAGGGAAAAGGAGAGAGATAGAAACAACAATGATGAGAGAGAATCATTGATTGGCTGCCTCCTGCCATGTGCCCTTAATCAGAATCGAACCCAGGACCCTTGAGTCCACAGGCCAACGCTCTATCCATTGAGCCAAACCAGTTAGGGCTATTATTTTAAATATTCTATCACTTTTTCTGTCCCCCCCCTCTATCAATTAGAATTTCAAATGAAAGTTAAATGCTCCCTTGGGGGTAATAAATAAATAAATAAATAAATAAATAAATAAAATAAAATAAAATAAAATGAAACAGGGGTCTCTAGCAAAGCAAATGGAAAATTGTGTTCTCATAACTGTGCTGCAATTAAGGTTTACATCTGTAGTCTGAAAAAAAGGAAATTCCAAAGCAGAGTCATTGTTACTGTCGTATCTAGCTAGCTAATACTAATAAGAAAGGAGCAAAAGAGAGCCCAGACGTTATAAGTATGGTCATCTAGGAAACTTCACCAGGAAGCTGCAATTTCACACTCCCTAGGGAGCCATCGGTCTAGTCCAGGGGTGGGCAAACTTTTTGACTCGAGGGCCGCAATGGGTTCTTAAACTGGATGGGAGGGCCGGAACAAAGGCATGGATGGAGTGTTAATTCAAAGTAAACATCATAAAAGGGTACGTTTTTTTTTGGTACGTTTTTTTTTTTTGTTTTTTTTTTGTCAAACGGGCCGGATCCGGCCCTCGGGCCGTCGTTTGCCTACGGCTGGTCTAGTCTCTGCAGATCACTGGGGGAAGGGGTCCAATTAAGGGGAAAATGGACACATGCACAGTGAAGCCAGGGTGACATAGGGAAGGTGCGTGCCTATCAGTCTTATCTGGGAAAAAGATAATTGTCTAGAGGGGGTGGAGCCACTGCAAGCACATGAAATCCTGAAAAATTCACTGGATAAGTTCCTAGTTAAAATCCCCAGAGTTCGACAAAAATCTCTCTCTCCCTCCTTCCCTCTCTCTCTTTCTCTCTCTCTCTCTCCCTCCCTCTCTCTCTCTTCTCACTTTTCACTCCTGTTTCTCGCTTGCTCTGTGACCCACACTCACTGTGCACCTCCATAGTCTTGTGGCCCTAGAAGTCACATGCAATGGACTGCAGCTGGGAACACAAGCTAACCTAGCCCAATGCTGGACTGGACTGGACCTTAATATGGAGCAGAAACTCTGGGTAGTGACTTTAATCTTAGTTCTGCTGAAGACAAAATGGGACTTTTATTATGATGGGACAGAGGGTGATGGGATCTTGGAAGGGAAGGTCCTTAATGTCAACTCATCAATAAATCTTTCCACAATACCTCATTCTCCCATGGGGACCTCAGGAAATTTTTATTTCTGGGGCATCCCAAGAATCCCACTTCCACCAGTAACAGGTGGGGATGCAGAGGACACCCCAATGGTAACATTTATTTCATCTTCCTCAATGAAGAGTAAAATACTACAATGTGAACATTAAGACTGAACATCCATTAATTCTGTCATTTCATACAGGGTAGAGGCCCTAAATCTGAATTTTCCTCCAAGAAATACTTAGGTTGAAATGAACTGTTTTAGAAATGGGACTTACTAAGTGGAGGTTAAATCTAAATAGATGAAAATGAAAATGTAGCATCATGAACATCACTATTAGCCTCAGTTCCTTAGGACATAATCGCTCTATTGAAAATTTCCAGAAAGTCATACAATAAGCCTCCTTATCCATGGGAGATACATTCAGGAATGCTCCAGGGGAAGCCTGAAACCATAGATAGTACCAAACCTATATATGTTTTTTCTATACATATTAACCTATGATGAAGTTTAATTTATAAATTAGTCACAGTTAAGAAATTAATGACAATAACTAATAATAAAGTAGAACAATTACACAATATACTGTGGTGGGGAGGAAGAAACTTTTCTCTACCCTCCTCGGTTTCTCAGCTACTCTAATAATTAAATCTATATGAGACAGAATAGATTCGCAAGAGAGAATAACCAAATTTAATTACATATGTAAATATGGAAATCCCATACATAAGAGTTAAAGACGCCACATATAGGAAAGAGAAAATGAGGTATGTATGACATTCTGAGCTGAGGATGAGGTAAGGCACCTGAGGGCTTCACAGGAGAGGAAGGTCATTCAGAGGATGACCTGAAGATCAGATGTTCAGTAATTAGAAGTTTGCCCTGCCCGACTGGTATGGCTCAGTGGTTGAGCATCGACCCATGAACCAAGAGGATCCTGATTCAATTCTTGGTCAGGGCACATGCCCAGGTTGCGGGCTTGATACTCAGTATGGGGTGTGCAGGAGGCAGCCAATCGGTGTTTCTCTCTCATCGATGTTTCTATGTCTCTATCACTCTCCCTTCTTCTCTAAAATCATTAAAAACCTACTTTTAAAAAGTTATTTCTGGTAATAACTCTTATTATGGGCAAGGCTCCCAATTTAAATATTTTACAGAGAGGTAAAAGTTTCTTTTGGGCCTGCAAAGCCTCTATTGCCTTCAGCTCAAAATGATCCACAGGCCAAAGTAGCACATCTTGGCGAGGTCCGTTCTGAACTCCTTTATTTTAATGCAAGTTATGTGAATGCTCTCTCTCTCTCTTCTCTCTCTCTCTCTCTCTCTCTCTCTCTCTCTCTCTCTCTCTCTCTCGTTCAAACTTACTATACTGTACCGTTGATGGTATGAGATAATAAAATACCTATGTGGTGTGAATGACATAGGCATTGTGACGTAGCATTAGGCTACTACTGACTTTCTGGCGATATGTCATGTTGTTGTCAATGGGTGAATATCAGAAGCAGATGATGTGGATCAGGGGTCCTCAAACTATGGCCGCTTCAATACTCCAATCCATTTTCTCCACCAAAAAGGCCCATATGAGGAAACCGGTACGATTGAAGCCATGGGTACAATGAACACCTATAAGTTCAGGTGGGCTTCTTTCATTAAACTGCTCACACAGACGAATGAACGTCTCTGTATTCTCAGTTGTAGGGCACTCACCATGTTCTTTACACTGAAGTTTTATATATTTGATTCCTTCTTTTTCTATATCATTTCTGTCATAGAACCTCGAAGTATTTGTCAAATCCACCAGCAAGCCCATTTTAACCTTCAAACGCTTTAGATAATTTGAGAGCATACTGGGGTAGAACCGCTTTTCTTCAGCAACTTGACTATCATATCTTGGTCCTAACATTGTCTTCAGAGGTAAGAATCTTCCTGCCACCGGCTGGCCGCGCCAGGGACAGTTGAGCCACCGCGTTGTGAGCCATGCCTGGGAGCCGCACAGAGCCAACGCTCGCTGCGCCTCCGCCTCCGCCTCCGCCTCCGCCTCCGCCTCCACGGCTGCTTCGCTGGGGTGCTGACGTTTCTGAGGGCACCGCTTGCCTTCCGCCGCCGCTGGCACTCCTGAGGACACAGACATCCCTGAGAAGAGCCCAAGCCCTGAGAAGAGCCCAAGCCGCAGAGGCAAGCGCACTCCTCCATGCCTCCACCTATATCCTATTGAAAAAAGTCTCGGTCACCCCTCCCACTGTGCAGTGGGCCGTCTCACCAGCGAAGCCCTGGGCTGCAGTGCGGGAGACTTATATACACCAAGGCGGGAGGTCTGAGCCAATCAGAAGCCACGCTAGAGCCGCCTGCCCATTGCGACGGTGTGATTGGTGGATTCCTGGGCGGAAGAGCCTGTCCGTGCCTCCGCCCACGCCTGCCAGCTCCAAACAATCTTCGCACTGTGCTCGCTGGAAGGAGCAAAACTGCTCCCAAGTCGCTCTCCTCTCCTTCCCTGTCGCCTGTCCCAGGGTCGAGGGGTCGGGGGGAGGGGTCGGGGTGGCGCTGGGGCAGGGGCGGGGCTCAGAGGGACAGGGAGGACTGTCCCCAGTGCGCTCTGGCAAGTCGGGCAGTCAGGCCCGCGGGGTTTTGCCAGGCGCCACACTGTGGAGCGAAGCGAGCGCACAGGGTCAGCGGCGAAGTTGGCCACCCATCCCACCCATCTGGAAACACGAACCAAAGAGTCTAATACGTACGCGAGTCTGGGGCTCGCATGAAAGCTGCCGTGGCGCAATGAAGGTGAAGGCCGGTCAGGGCCAAGGTGGGATCCCGAGGCCTCTCCAGTCCGCCGAGGGTGCACCACCCGCCCTTCTTGCACGCCTTGCTGGGAGGTAGAGCATGAGCGCATGTGTTAGGACCCAAAAGATGGTAAACTATGCCTGGGCAGGGCGAAGCCACAGGAAACTCTGGTGGTGGTCCCTAGCGGTCCTGATGTGCAAATCCGTCGTCTGACCTGGGTATAGGGGTGAAAGACTAATCGAACCATCTAGTAGCTGGCTCCCTCCGAAGTTTCCCTCAGGATAGCTGATGCTCTTTTATTTTACTCTATTTACTCTTTATTTACTCTATTTAATCTATTCTATTCTATTCTAATCTATTTTACTATGGCATCTGAACTTAGCAGAGTCATAGAACGATGTCCCTCCAAGATTTTTCCGTGAGAGCCCTTCATACGCCCGAATGAACTTGCCTGAGCAGGGTCGCGTCACGCAAAGGCTTCTAGCACCTGAGGCAGAAGATCTTGGCTGTGTCTTTAGCAGATTGTGTTGAAGAAAACATAGACGGAGGGAGCTGCAATGTTTCCAAGCAGTCATTGGGGAAAGGGCTTTGTGAACCTGAATGTATGTGTTCAAAACCGCATAAGGAAAACTAACACACCAACACTTTGCTTCTTTCACAACAGATTTTCTTGTTCAAATATGGGCAAGCATTGCTGTCCTGAAAGATGAATTTCTTACAAAATTCTACATTCAAAGTTACCAGATCAGCCTAGCTTCCCGCAATGAATGTCACAGTTCTATAAACAACTTTCATTTCCACAGACATTTCATTACTTGGGCTCTTTACAAGCGTTTGCACAGGCAGATGTGTGCTCGCTCGCGCGTGTGCTCGCTCGCGCGTCACACACACACACACACACACACACACACGCACAGAACACATGCCCTCATATTTTCTAATATAAAAACAACTAAGCATGTGTGTTTCCACTTGGGATTTCTGTCTCCTTGGTGTGGGATATTTTAGGTTGAGTAAGAAATAAGTGATCAGCGAATGCCTCGCCTTTGAGACACAGTGGTTTGTACACCGTGAATGGTCACGTACATGACCAGTGTTGTTTGATGAATAAAAGGTTTCACCTGATTCCCTGCATCATTTCACTCGAGTGAATAATGTGTAAAGCAGCGTTGGTCTTCCATGATTCCCTCTCCTTTGTTGAGTTCCGTCATGTTTTCTAAGGGAAGGACCATGACTGGAGGACTTTCCACATAGCTGACATGCCTAGGGCTCTTCTCCTGTGTAGGAACTCTGGTGTCTGATGAGATTCGCATGTTGACTGAAAGCGTTCCCACACTGACCGCATTCACATGGATTCTCTGTGGTGTGTGTTATGTGGTAACGTGTCGTCAGCTCAGACTTTTGACGGAAAGCCTTCCCACACATGTGACATACTTGTGGTTTCTGCCCGGTGTGCATTCTCCGGTGCTGGTTCAGGCCAGAGCTTTGACTAGTGACATTCATAGCATTGCTTGCCCGGATGGACTCAATCTATCTTTTCTGGGGTAAGATCTTTGATTGAGAGCTCTGTCACATAGGGGACATTCATGTGGTTACTCTCCTGTGTGGCTGGCCTCATGCTGTCTAAGGAAAGAACTCTGACTGAAGGCTTTCCCACACTCACCGCCCTCATAAGCCTTCTCTCTGTTGTGCATTGCATTGTGGTTTCTCAGCCCAGATCATTGCAGAAAGCCTTTCCCTCGTCGTCGATGACATTCACATGGTTTCTCTCTAGGGTGCGTCATGTTCTGGCCTCTGAGGTTGAAAACATTCCTGAAGGGTATCCCAGGGTCACACTGTGGTGTGCATGTCATTGTGTCTACTAAGGCATTCCTCTAGTCCAGGTGACTTTCCACACTGTTGGCTGACATCTGTTTTCTTTCTTACGTGAACTGAGGAATGTGGAGACACGGCTGATCTATGAGTAAATCTATCACTCCTGTCAGCCCTTGGCACCCTTCTTCTCAAAGCTGTGTAGAGCTCGCATGTTCACAGCATTGTGGGGGCAGAGGTAGGATTCTGGACATGTTCTGAAGTCATCCAGGTCAGGAAGGGTTCCCCGGATGGGGTTGGGGTGGGCATGGACTGAGGGATTCTGAGAGGGGCACTGAGGCTGCCGAAGGACCACAGAAGGGAGGGGCACCTTTGGAGGGTGAATTCCTAAGGGCTTTTAGTGCCCTGAGGGTGGGGATGACCTTGACTGTGAGAGAGGGATTGGGCAGGGACCTAGAGGTGGAGCCCAAAGTATAGTCATTACAAGGAACATCAGACTCCACTCTCCTCTCAGGGACCTGAACTCTGTGGCACAACCATGATGTCCAACATGGTCTGACATGATCACAAATGAAACCCAATCACAAGCACGACATATTGTGCAGAATTTTACTAGTACGGGATAAAAAGTATATGCAGCGGAATTTAATAAATCATTTCATACAGCATAATACATAAAATAAAATAAGTAAAATATCCCCACCCCCACCCCCCAACAAGACGTGATGCGTCTTCCCGGTGTTCAATGATCAATGATGCCACGAGAACAGGGAATGCGATGGGAATAGCACCAGGATGGGAATAGCACCAGGAAGCCGGGAGTCGCAGATGTGCCTACGGGCGCCAGAGCCCGCTGCCAGGGGGAGCGTGGAGGCTGGGCTGGGTCCTTGGGAAGGTTGTGGGCAGCAGCTCTCCAGTGGGTCGGCAGCAGCTCTCCATTGCGCTCCCAGCGCTGTGAACCTGCAGCGAGTTCACCTGCGACCTAATGGGCTCAGCCTGTACGGTGGACGCAGCAGCCCAGGCCCGCCGCCACGCGCATGCGCAGTGGCCACCACAGGGTGTTGGCGGAAGGGGGGCGGGGTGCAGAGCCCAGGCCAACTCCCCAGGGTGGATGCTTAGAGGTTCGCCAACTCTGCAGGCGAGCCACTGGCGGCAGAGACACACTGCCGGGCTCTCCTCGCACCCGCGTGGGCACACACGCTGGTCCCCTCTGGTCCCGCAGCATCTGCAGGACTTGACCGGGACACACTCCCTGGGAGATCCAGTAACTGGAAGAGGTCCACGTCGCTGTCACCCACAAAGTCGTTCCAGGGCCTGGGGGAGGAGAAGGGCTACTCCAAGAAGCAATAGGCTGAGAGCAGGTCTGTGAAATCATGGTCTGAAGAGAAATTCCCGGCGTTGTCGGGGCCCTGAGGCGAGAGTGTGGCCTCAGATGGAGCTCAGTTGGAGTTGGACTTGGAGCTGGATCTAGAGCTATAGTTGGAGCTGGAGGTGAAGAAGGAACTGGATCTAGACCTGGAGCTGGATCTGGAGCTGGAGTTGGAGCAGCTGCAGCGGTGACCGTGCCCTGGGCGCCTTCCGCAGGCTCGCAGCAGGCCTGGCTGTGGCTGGAGGCGCTGGGATCTGCTGCTCGGAAGACTTGCAAGGGTCTGTGCGGAGGGAGGTTGCCGAAACCAAGGCCCCAGTGGTGTACGGGGGCTGCAGGGAGCGCAGGGCTAGTGGGGAGCACAGGGCCAGCGAAGACCCCAAAGCCAGCCGGGAGCACAGGACCCGCCGCCAGCACAGGACCGGCCGAGAACACAGGGCCAGCGGAGAGCCCAAGGCCTGCGGGGAGCACAGAGCCGGCTGGGAACACAGGACCCACTGGGAGCACAGGACTGGCCGGCAACACAGGGCCAGCGGGGAGCCCAGGGTCAGCGGGGAGCCCAGGGCCTGCGGGGAGCACAGAGCCGGCTGGGAACACAGGACCTGCCCGCAGCACAGGACCAGGGCCTATTGGGAGCACAGAGCCGGCTGGGAACACAGGACCCACTGGGAGCACAGGACTGGCCGGGAACACAGGGCCAGCGGGGAGCCCAGGGCCTGCAGGGAACACTGGCTCCTCGGGGCGCACAGGAATGGTTGGCAGCACAGGGCTGGCAGGGAGCAAAGGGTCCTCCTGGGACGCAGGGCCTGCAGGCGAGGGCACAGGCGCAGGCTGAGGGGCGCAGACTGCCAGTTCCTGGGGCGCAGCCTGGGCTCCCTGGCCTTGCTGCTTGCGCAGTCGCTGCAACCTTTGCTCTTTGGCCCTGCGGTTCTTGAGCCACACCCTCACTTGGTCCTCCTGCAGGTTCAGCCTGGCCGCCAGGGTCTCGCGTTCCTCAAAGGTCCCATAGGGTTTCCCCTCAAAGAATTCCTCCAGGACCCGCAGCTGTTGTGCACTGAACACCGGGCAAGGCCGCAGCCGCCGCCACAGCCGCGTCCTCTTCCTTGGGGGGCTTGGGGACAACAGGGAGCCAGTGTGAAACCCGGGGTCTTGCATCCTGGATGCTCCTGGGCCCTCTATGCTTGAGGCTCTGGCCAACAGCGCTGCGAGTGCCGCCTTAAATACCTGGTAGGCACTCGCCACCCAGCGGTCCCAACCAAAGGGGCTCGAGGCAGCGCTGCCCTCAGGCCCCGCCCCTTGTGCAGGTGTGTGTGTGTGCGCGCGCGCGCGTGCCTGGGCGCCTGCGTGCTTTTTCTCGCGCTTGTGCGTAGGGGTGGGGTGGGGGGGGGCGGGCGGGGCCCTCGGGGAGGCACAATCATTGATTAGTCCTTTGACCGAGAAGCTGCCCGTGCCTGTCCTAGGGCCTGGAAGACATAGTTGGCCAGACAGCCGTGGCCCTGCCCTCAAGAGGACTCAGGAGTGTGCTGTTCCCGAGGGGGCTTTTATTAGAATCCACCTGAGAGACGATGACCTGCATGATGGAATGCCAAGGGATACCACACTGTGAGATCTCCTTGCTAGATTGAGCTCGCCATCTGAACTGCCTCTTCCCGTGTCACGGTGTCTTCTCCCCTAACTGGACATGATTTCTGCTTCCTGGGAGCACGTTGGTCTCCACGACAGTTGACGGCCCTGACGTCCACAATGGATAAGCCAACCAATTCCTTGGTTTGTAAATTGGGACTGGAAGCCCCCTGCTCCATGATGTCTAAAAGAGAAACAGGGTGGGAGAATCGAACATGGTGGCATAGGTAAACACCAGAGACTGCTGCTGCAAACAACCACTTCAAAAATACAACTAAAAGACGGAACGGACATCAACCAGAACCACAGGAAGGCTGGCTGAGGAGAGACTCTTCAACTAGAAGGAAAAACAACAGCATTACAAGGCTCAGAGGAGGCGCAGTGTGGAAAATTTAAAGGTACGGTGTCGCAAAGCGGGCTGGTGGCTGAGGGCGTGGTTGTTGTTTTCAATCAGGAGGGAGTCTCAGACTCTGGGGCTACAGATCCGGGCTAGTCTCTAGGGACCCAGACTCAAAGGGGAGAAGCGGGACTGTCTGGCTACGGTCCCTCCGAGGTTTGCAGCGGTTGCTGGGACAGAGAGGGGGAGCCCCTGGGGACGGACTGAGAGCAGCCATAGCTGCTCCCTCCACCCGCCCTGTTGATCCCGCCCCGCCCAAGCCCTGCGCAGAGCCATTTGCCGGATCGCCTCAGGCAAAGGCTAGATTAGCACCTCCCCAGAGACAGAAGTTTTCCACAGAGCTGATTCTCACAGCCAGTCGACCTGGTGGTCAAATCCCTCTAGTATTAACTACAACAATTAAGGTTTAACTAGAACAAGACTGTGCACAAAGACCACAAGGGGGTGCACCAAGAAAGCATAAAAGATGCGGAGACAAAAAAACATGACAGAAATGGAGGATATGGAGCTAAAAATCGCAATTTTGAGGGCTTGTAATAAACTTGAGCAGAGCCTCACGAAAACTAATGAGACCCTCGATGCTATGATAAAGAAACTAGAAAGTAAGCATACATGGTCTAAAATAAAGAATATTATACCCAATAGCAGACCAGAGGAGCACAAGAATCAAACCAAAGATTTGAAATGCGAAGAAGCAAAAACACCCAACTGGAAAAGCAAAATGAAAAAAGAATCCGAAAGTGTGAAGATAGTGTAAGGAGCCTCTGGGACAGCTACAAGCATACCAACATCAGAATAATAGGAGTGCCAGAAGATGAGAGACAGCAAGATATTGAAAACCTATTTGAAGAAATAATGGCAGAGAACTTCCCCCACCTGGTGAAAGAAATGGACTTACAGGTCCAAGAAGCGCAGAGAACCCCAAACAAAAGGAATCCAAAGAGGACCACACCAAGACACATCATAATTAAAATGCCAAGAGCAAAAGACAAAGAGAGAATCTTAAAAGCAGCAAGAGAAAAAGACTCAATTACCTACAAGGGAATACCCATACGACTGTCAGCTGATTTCTCAACAGAAACTTTGCAGGCCAGAAGGGAATGGCAAGAAATATTCAAAGTGCTGAATACCAAGAACCTACAACCAAGATTACTTTATCCAGCAAAGCTATCATTCAGAATTGAAGGTCAGATAAAGAGCTTCACAGATAAGGAAAAGCTAAAGGAGTTCATCACCACTAAACCAGTATTATACGAAATGCTGAACGGTATCCTTTAAGAAGAGGAAGAAGAAAAAGGTAAAGATACAAATTGTGAACAACACACATGCATCTATCAACAAGTGAATCTAAGAATCAAGTGAATAAATAATCTGATGTACAGAATGAACTGGTGATTATAATGAATCAGGGACATAGAAAGGGAATGGACTGACTATTCTTGGGGGGGAAAGGGGAATGGGAGATGCGGGAAGAGACTGGACAAAAATCGTGCACCTATGGATGAGGACAGTGGGTGGGGAGTGAGGGCGGAGGGTGGGGCAGGAACTGGAAGGAGGGGAGTTATGGGGGGGGAGAGGAAAAAATGTAATCTGAACAATAAAGATTTAATTTAAAAAAAAAGAGAGAGAGAAACAGGGTGTGTAACGAACCAAAAAAAAAAGTGTCTAGAACTGTGTCTCCTGGCCCCACTTAGCAGAGCCATAGAATGATGTCCCACCAAGATTTTTCTGTGAGAGCCCTTCATATGCCCAAATGAACTTGCCTGAGCAGGGTCGCGTCATGCAGAGGCTTCTAGCACCTGAGGCAGAAGATCTTGGCTGTGTCTTTAGCAGATCGTGTTGAAGAAAACATAGACGGAGGGAACAGCCATGTTTCCAAGCAGCCATTGGGGAAAGGGCTGTGTGAACCTGAATGTATGTGTTCAAAACCACATAAGGAAAACTAACACACCAACACTTTGCTTCTTTCACAACAGATTTTCTTGTTCAAATATGGGCAAGCACTGCTGTCCTGAAAGATGAATTTCTTGCAAAATTCTACATTCAAAGTTACCAGATCATCCTAGCTCCCCACAATTGTTGTCACAGTTCTATAAACAACTTTCATTTCCACAGACATTTCATTACTTGCTGAGCTGTGTGTTGAAGGGCACTTTACAAGTGTTTGCACAGACAGATTCCCGCGCGGGCGTGAACACACACACATACATATACACACACCCACAGCACACATGCCCTCATATTTTCTAACACACATGCCCTCATATTTTCTAATATAGAAACAACTAAGTATGTGGGTTTCCATTTGGGATTGCTTTATCCTTGGTGTGGGATATTTTAGGTTGAGTAAGAAATAAGTGATCAGCAAATGCCTCGCCTTTGAGACACAGTGGTTTGTACACTGAATGGTTTCACCTGATTTTACCCTGAATTATTTCACTCGTGTGAATAATGTGTAAAACAGCGTTGGTCTTCCATGATTCCCTCTCCTTTGTTGAGTCCTTCATGTTTTCTAAGGGAAGGACCATGACTGGAGGATTTTCCACATAGCTGACATGCCTAGGGCTCTTCTCCTGTGTAGGAACTCTGGTGTCTGATGAGATTCGCATGTTGACTGAAGGCGTTCCCACACTGAACGTATTCACATGGATTCTCTGTGGTGTGTGTTATGTGGTAACGTGTCGTCAGCTCAGACTTTTGACGGAAAGCCTTCCCACACATGGGACATACATGTGGTTTCTGCCCCTTGTGCATTCTCTGGTGCTGGTTCAGGCCAGAGCTTTGACTATTGACATTCATAGCAATCCTTGCCCGGATGGACTCAATCCTGCTTTTCTGTGGTAAGATCTTTGATTGAGAGCTTTGTCAATGAGGGGACATTCATATGGTTACTCACCAGTGTGGATGGCCTCATGCTGTCTAAGGAAAGAACTCTGACTGCAGGCTTTCCCACACTCACCGCCCTCATAAGGATTCTCTCCGTTGTGCATGGCATTGTGGTTTTTAAGCCAAGGTCCTTGTAGAAAGCCTTTCCCTCTTCCATGACATTCACATGGTTTCTCTCTAGGGTGCATCATGCTCTACCCTCTGAGGTTGAAAACACTCCTGAACGGCATCCCATGGTCACACTGTGGTGTGCATGTCATTGTGTCTACTAAGGCATTCTTCCAGTCCAGGTTACTTTCTGCACTGTTGGATGATATCTGGTTTCTTTCTTACGAGAACTGAGGAATGCGGAGACACGGCTGATCTATGAGTAAATTCATCACTTCTTTCAGCCCTGGCACCCTTCTTCCAGAAGCTGCGGAGAGCTCCCATTTTCATGGCATGGTTGGGGCAGAGGTAGGATTCTGGACATGTTCTGAAGTCAGCAGGTCAGGGCGGGCTCCTCGGATGGGATTGGGGTGGGCATGGACAGAGGAATTCTAAGAATGGCACTGAGGCTGCCGAAGGAACACAATGGAGGTGCACCTTTGGAGGGTGAATTACTAAGGGCTTTCAGTGCCCCTGAGGGTGGGGATGACCTTGATTGTGAGAGAGGATTAGGCAGGGACCTAGAGGTGGAGCCCAAACTACTGTAATTTCAAGGAACATCAGACTCCACTCTCCTTTCAGGGACCTGAGCTTTGTGGCACAACCATGATGCCAAACATGATCTGACATGATCAGAAATGAAACCCAATCACAAGCACGACATATTGTGCAGACTTTTATTAGTACGAGATAAAAAGTAGATACAACGGAACTTAATAAATCATTTCATACAGCATAATACATACAATAAAATAAGTAAATTACCCCCCACAACATGATGTGATGCGTCTTCCTGGAGTTCAATGTTGCCATGAGAAGGGGTTGAATCCTCCGAGTACAGGGAATGTGATGGGGAAAGCCCCAGGAAGCCGCGAGTTGCAGATGTGCACACTCCGAAAGTTCACCCAGTCCTGCGTGCGCCAGAGCACGCTGCCAGGAGGAGCATGGAGGTTAGGCTGGGTCCTTGGGAAGGTTGTGGGCAGCAGCTCTCCAGTGGGTCCCGCACCAGCAGCAGCTATTGTGCTCCCAGAGCTTCGAATCGGCAATTCACGTTCCCCCCAATGGGCTCAGCCTGAAGCACCAACAAAGCAGCCCAGGCCGGCCATCATGCGCATGCACAGTGGCCACCAAAGGGTGTTGGCACTGATGTCTCAGCTGTGCCCTGGCACTCCTGAGGACGCCGACATCCCCGCGAAGAGCCCAAGCCGCAGAGGCAAGCGCCCTCCTCCATGCCTCCTCCTGTAACAGCCACCACAGTCCACCAATATCATATGTAAAAAAGTTGCTCTCACCTCTCCCACTGTGGAGTCGCTGGCTGTCTGACCAACAAGTCACTGGGCTGCAGGGAGGGAGACATATACAAGGAGGCGGGAGGGCTGAGCCAATCAGAACCCACGCTAGAGTGGCCCCGCCATTGCGGAGGTGTGATTGGTGGATTCCCGGTGGAAGAGCCTGTCCGTGGCTCCGCCCCCGCCTGCCAGCGCCCAACCAGCTCTAACCTTTGGAATAGAAACCGACAGGATTCAAATCACCTGGTATAAATACAGACGTCTCAAGGCAAGGAGACACGGAACCTGGCTGGGGAACCTAACCAGAACTTGGCTGGAGATCCAAACCAGAACTTGGCTGGAGATCTGAGACAGAACTTGGCTGGAGATCCTGGCCAGAACTTGGCTATTGCAATTAGGAAGCAACTTTAGAGTGAAGGAGAACTTGCTTCCGCTTACAGGGCGGCTGATTTAAGGGGTTTGTTTTCTCCACCCGTGGCACCTGAGAAGAGCGGCTGCAGCACGGGCCATGCATCCAAGGGCTGCCACCGCCGCCGCCACCAGGAGACCCTGCAGGCGCTGCGCAGCTCCAGCAAAGGTCGCCTCTGCTACCGCCACGACTGGCTCCTGCGGGGCGAGGATGTTTTAGAAGAATGTGCGTCCACTCCCCAACTATCTTCTTACGCCTGAGGGGTGGTAGATCATGTCCTACCCCACACACAAGAGAACCTGTCTGCCTCAGAGACGTCGACATCTTCTAGCTCCACTTCAGGCCTGGACCAACTTTCATTTGTTCCCAGGTCTCCCATAAGAAGCCTTGCCTTCTCACCAGCATCCCCAAGAACACCAGCAACACCAGGTAGGACCAAGGGCACACGTGAGTCCCAGCACACGGAACCCATGTTACTTCGGTCCTCCAGGGACATCGCGGTGGAAGGATGCATCCGAATGTATGAGATAGTGCAGAGAATGCAAGGAACAGAGGTCCTGAGGCTGTGGCAGGAGGAGCAGGAGAGGAAGGTGCGAGCACTCTCTGAGATGGCATCTGAACAGCTGAAGCGTTTGGATGAACGCAAGGAACGGGAGCATCGCAAAGAATTCCAGGACTTGAGGGAAGTGCTGGACAAGAGCTCCAGAGAAGCCCTGGGGCAGCAAGAAAAGCTGAAAGCGGAGCATCGCCACAGAGCAGAGATTCTCAACCTGAAGCTGTGAGAGGCAGAACAGGAGCGGCTGCGGAGGGAGGAAGGACAGCTTCGCCTGCGGAGCCTCTATGCCCTGCAGGAGAAGCTGCTGCACCTCAACCAGCAGCTGGACTCCGTGGGCCAGCACAGAGAACCGAAGGTTGACCTGCTGGCCTTGCGGAGCCGAGGCAACCAGCTGCGCGACCTCATGGCGGGGATCATTAGGACCACCTCGGAGAACGGCGTTCCCACGGCAGAGGACCTAGCCCTGGACTAGAGCGCGCTGCAAGAAATGCGGGACCTCCTGACGGAAGCCAGGGCGTGTGAAGACAAGAGGAGGAGGCAGGATGAAGAGGAGGCCCGGGTGAAGCGGCAAGACGCACAGGTGCAGCAGAGGCCAGAGGTCCACAACGAGTGCCCCGCTCCCAGCCAGGGCCCGGGAGAGACACAGAGTGAAGGCCTCCAGGAGAAGGTCCAAGACAGTACAATGCAGTGTCACCAGCAGCTGCAGGAGGCCTCCCGTCAGTGTGTGCTGGCCTTTGAGGGACTGACCGGCAGCAAAGACAGCCAGGTCAAAAAGATAAAGATGGACCTCCAGAAGGCAGCCACTATCCCAGTGAGCCAGATCTCCAGCATCGCAGGCTCCAAGCTGAAGGAGATCTTTGACAAGATACCCAGCCTGCTCTCTGGGAAACCTGTTCAATCTGGTGGGCGTTCTGTGTCCATCACACTGAATCCACAGGGCCTAGACTTTGTCCAGTACAAACTGGCAGAGAAGTTTGTGAAATGAGGAGAGGAAGAGGTGGCCTCTCATCATGAAACTGGGTTCCCCATCGCTGCCATAGCGTCCGGGATCTGGGAGCTGCACCTGAGGGTGGGGGACCTCATCTTGGCTCATCTGCACAAGAATTGTCCGGCTTTCAGGGAGGGAATGGCTTTGGAAGACTATCAAAGAATGCTTGGCTATCAAGTGAAGGATTCCAAGGTGGAGCAGCAGTACAACTTTCTGAAACGCATGTCCGGGATGATGTGTCTCTATGCTTCCATCATCCAGCTCTGGTGGCCATATGGAACTCGACAAAAGGTTCACCCTCATGGCTTAAACCATGGCTGGCACTGGTTGGCACAGATACTAAACACGGAGCCCTTGCCGGACGTGACGGCCACCCTCCTCTTGGACTTCTTAGAGGTGTGTGGGAATGCCCTCATGAAGCAGTATCAGGCCCAGTTCTGGAAGATGATGCTTCACATCAAAGAGGACTACGTCGGCAGGATTGAAACCATTACAAGCTCGGGACAGATGGGATCCTTCAGACGCCTCAAGCGGTTCTTGGAGGAATGTTAGCGCAAGGAGGCTCCTGTTTCCAAGGGCTTTCTGACTTCCTCCTTCTGGCGTTCCTGACGTCACTCGTCACCCACTGGCGGCACCGTTTTGTTGCAGAGGCGCAATAATAAAGCAACTGAACAGAGCTGTGTTTGAGAGAGCACTGTCAGATTTTAAAAGCTACCAATATGTATTGTTATATATTTACTAGAGGCCCGGTGCACAAAAATTTGTGCACTGGGCAGGGTTGGGGGGGGGCGGGACTCAGCCTGGCCTGTGCCCTCTCAAAGTCTGGGACCCGTCGGGAAATAATGACCTGCTGGCTTACGCCTGATCCCAGGTGGCAGAGGGCAGGCCCAATCCCTAGGTGCAGCCCCTGGTCAGGCTCAGAGCAGGGCCGATTGGGGAGTTGGGGCGATGCCCCATCATGCACAGAGCAGGGTGGATCAGGGGGCTGCGATGCCACCCTCAGTCACGCTCAGGGTAGGGCCGAGTAAGGAGTTGGGGCACCGCCCCATGTCACACTCAAGGCAGGGTCGATGGGGAGGTTGGGGTGCTGCCCCCTGTCACTCACAGAGCAGGGCCAATCAGGGGGTTGGAGCGTCACTCACAGAGCAGGGCCCATCAGGGGGGTTGGGACTCCGTACCCTGCCCTGTCACAAACAAAGCAGGGTCTAGAAGCACAGGTTTGGGAACCTGTCATGCACAGAGCGCAGATTCTCAACCTGAAGCACAGGTTTGGGAAGCTCCCCCCTGTCATGCACAGAGCGCAGATTCGCTGCGGAGGGAGGAAGGCCAGGTCCGCCTGCGGAGCCTCTATGCCGTGCAGGAGGAGCTGCTGCACCTCAACCAGCAGCTGGACTCCATGGGCCAGCACAGAGACCCGAAGGTGGACCCGCTGGCCTTGCAGGGCCGAGGCAACCAGCTGCGCGGCCTCATCTCGGGGATCATATGGACCACTTCAGAGAACGGCTTTCTCAGGGCAGAGGGCCAAGCCTTGGCCGAGAGCGCGCTGCAACAAGTGCGGGACCTCCTGATGGACGCCAGGGCGTGTGAAGACAAGAGGAGGCAGGATGAAGAGGAGGCCCGGGTGAAGCGGCAAGACGCACAGGTGCAGCAGAGGCCAGAGGTCCACAACGAGTACCCCGCTCCCAGCCAGGGCCCGGGAGGGACACAGAGTGAAGGCCCCCAGGTGAAGGTCCAAGAAAGAACAATGCAGTGACACCAGCAGCTGCAGGAGGCCTCCCATCAGTGTGTGCTGGCCTTTGAGGGACTGACAGGCAGCAAAGACAGCCAGGTCAAAAAGATAAAGATGGACCTCCAGAAGGCAGCCACTATCCCAGTGAGCCAGATCTCCACCATCGCAGGCTCCAAGCTGAAGGAGATCTACGACAAGATCCACAACCTGCTCTCTGGGAAACGAGTTCAATCTGGTGGGCGCTCTGTGTCCGTCACACTGAATCCACAGGGCCTGGACTTTGTCCAGTACAAACTGGCAGAGAAGTTTGTGAAACAAGGAGAGGAAGAGGTGGCCTCTCATCATGAAACTGGGTTCCCCATCGCCGCCATAGCGTCCGGGATCTGGGAGCTGCACCCAAGGGTGGGGGACCTCATCTTGGCTCATCTGCACAAGAATTGTCCGTACTCTGTCCCATCCTACCCGGCTTTCAGGGAGGGAATGGCTTTGGAAGACTATCAAAGAATGCTTGGCTACCAAGTGAAGGATTCCAAGGTGGAGCAGCAGGACAACTTTCTGAAACGCATGTCCGGGATGATGTGTCTCTATGCTGCCATCATCCAGCTCTGGTGGCCATATGGAACTCGACAAAAGGTTCACCCTCATGGCTTAAACCATGGCTGGCACTGGTTGGCACAGATACTAAACACGGAGCCCCTGTCGGATATGACGGCCACCCTCTTCTTAGAGCTGTGTGGGAATGCCCTCATGAAGCAGTATCAGGCCCAGTTCTGGAAGATGATGCTTCTCATCAAAGAGGACTACTTCCCCAGGATTGAAGCCATTAAAAGCTCGGGACAGATTGGATCCTTCACACCCCTCAAGTGGTTCTTGGAGGAATGTTTGCAGCCCAAGGAGGTTCCTGTCCCCAAGGGCTGACTTCCTCCTTCTGGCATTCCTGAAGTCACTAGTCACCCACCGGTGGCACCATTTTGTTGCAGAGGCACCGTAATAAAGCAACTGAACAGAGCTCTGTTTGAGAGAGCACTGTCAGATTTAGAAACCTGCCAATATGTATTTTTATATATTTATGCCTTGGGACTAGGAAAGGTCTTCATGGGCCACTGATGACTCCTCAAGGGATCCACAGGACAGAAGAAATGGATTCAGCCTTCTCACTTTTGCAATCATTTTGAGGTGGTTAGCACTTGATGCCACTGTTTTATTACCTTTCTGTCTCGAATCTTTCAGAAAGTCAGTAATACCTAAGCATTTTGCTCTGAGCTGAAGTGAGCCCACCACTTCCAAGAGTCCTGTAGTAGGTGAGGCCCGAATCCTTACATAGGAGTCTGAGTTGTGGTTTCTTTGCCTTTCTCGGCTTGTGAAGTAATTAGAGGAAATTCAGAGGAAATGCCTAATGGAGAGATGGATTTTGTCCTAAATGGCATTGCGGACAGCCTAGTGTCTAGGATTAGGCCCTGCCATGTGTTGTATTGAACCAAGAAGCACTGTTTGCCCTCTCTATTGGAAGCCAGGGCAGGTGCCTTCTGTGTGTGTCTGGTTTTCAGTTTGAATGAAGATGGACCGAGATGAAGCTGGCCACAGTATGCATGAGCTGAGGCTCCACAAGGAATGACGGGGGTTAGACAGAGATGTTAGGAATTGAGAACTGCTTTATTATTATTATTATTATTATTATTATTGCTTGTTCTGACTAATGAATGATGATAAATTTGCCTGATTAAACCAACTCCAAAAATCCAAAGCCACCCTCAGTCACGCTCAAGGTAGGGCCGAGTAAGGAGTTGGGGCACCGCCCCCTGTCACACTCAAGGCAGTTTCGATGGGGAGGTTGAGGTGCCACACACTGTCATGCACAGAGCAGGGCCTATCAGGAGGTTGGGGTGCTGCCCCCTGTCATGCACAGAGCAGGGCCAATCAGGAGGTTGAGGAGCTCCCCCGTCACTCTTGGAGTAGTGCCGATAGGGGAGTTGGGGCACCGCCCCCTGTCACACACAGAGCAGGGCCAATCTGTGGGTTGGGGAGCTCCCCCCTATCAGGCACAGAGCAGGGCTGATCAAGGTGTTGGTGCGCCTTCGCCTGTCACGAACAGAGCAGGGCAGATAGGGATTTTGTGGCCCCACACCCTGTCACACACAGAGCCGCAGGGTGATCAGGGGGTTTGGGCACTGTTCCTTGTCACGCTGATCCTGGTGCCAGGAGCCTCCCTACTGTGCTGATCCCAGTCCTGGGAGGCATATTACCCTTTCACTATATAGAATAGAGGCCTGGTGCACGGGTGGGGGCCAGCTGGTTTGCCCTGAAGAATGTCCTGGATCAGGGTGGGGGTCCCCACTGGGGTTCCTGGCCAGTCTGGGTGAGGGGCTGAGGGCCGTTTTCAGGCTGGCGGGTTACTGAAGCTCCCAACTGCTCCTTTTTTTCTTTTCTTTTTCTTTTTCTATTCTGGGCCAGCTTTAGCTCTGAGGCCTCACTGCCGAAAGCAGGTTTCTGGCCTTTACCTTCTGTATTTGATACAATGTTGTGGTCTGGCTGGCTGAAGCCCGGCTGACTGAAATCCAGTCTCTGGGGTTTGTTTAGCTTCTTTATTTGCAACATAGTTGCTTAGAGTTGCAGCTGAGAGGCTGGCAAGTCAGGCAGGGAACGTTGGAGTCTGCAGTCACTGGAGCAAGCAAGCCTCCCTGTTCGCTTCAGTGCATGGCTGCCAGCCGCCATCTTGGCTGACAGTTAATTTGTGTAAGGATATGCTGATTAGCCAATGGGAAGGGTAGCGGAGTGACACCAATTTGCATGTTTCTCTTTTATTAGTGTAGAGGAGTGCCTCTTGGTGTTTTGATGATGACACCAAGGTTGAGGGAAGTTATATAACTCCCCTAATGTTTCAATTATCAATGATGGAGCTGGTGTGTGTGTACCTGAGTGTATGTATTCATTGCACACAACTAAGGGTTTGTGGTTGAGTATTCACATAAATGTGTGTGAGTGCATGTGTGTGCCTTTTGGAGAGTAGATTTGCTTATGTGTGTGCCCATGTGGGTCTGCTTATGTGTTGAGCTGCTATGTGTGTCTGTGTGTGCGTGTGCGTGTTCATGCACATGTGTGGCATCTGATCACATCCAGGCTCTTCTGCGATCCCTGAATGGACCATCCTCTCTCCTCTCGCTGACCCCCTCCTTCCTTACTCACCTCCCTCCTATGTCTCTAGGCAGAACCACCAAATTGGTTTCTTTTGAAATGAAAACAAAGCCTTTTCCTTCCAAATTCCAAGAGCATCCACCTGCTGAGAAATCCATGACAATTAACGAGATCTGCCAGAGGGGAAGGGCCCAGACCCAAGAGAGGGCCCTGCCAGGGAGGTGGTCTCCTGGTATGGTTAAACATTCAGAAGGAGCATTGGAATGTGATAGGAGCAAAGTCTTTTACTAGAGGATTTAACGGCCCACAATTCAATTTGAACTGAAGGAATCCCCCCAATGACTCCTTATAAAGTCTTCCCGAGCCCCCGATCAATATCTACAGTCTGGTGAGAGCAGCTTTTGATTATCTGTCTCTGCCAATGGCCATGGCAAGCCAAGGAGAGTGGATGGAGTCCTGTGCTCAGTTACACGGGCAGCGCTTCATGAAATGGGCATGCATTGACCGACTGCAGTGCTGTCCAGGCAGGGCAAAGGAGGGCTCATGCAGGGCCCGAGAGCTCATCAAATTGCCTGGATCCCACTGGGAGGAATGAATCCCGGTCTTTGCTCCGACCAGGCGGTACTGAACAGGGGGTTGGAAGCCACGTTTCTAACCATTTGAAGCCAGAAGATCCCCGGGTGCAAGGTAAGACCGGAGCTCCCAGCTGCTCAGGTTTCGGTGTTCTAACCAGTGTGTTCCCAAAAGAAAGGAGAGAAGTGACCATGACACCACTTATCCTTTGGCCCAATTGGCAGCCTCCGCCATGGAGGATCCTCAAACAAGGATTCCAGAGTAAGAGAAAGGGCCATTTCAGAGCCTCATAACAGAGTCTCTGCATGGGAATCCCAGCCCTGTCCAGGGAGGAGCTGGGAGGCTGTGCCCTGTCAAGGGAGAAGCTGGACAAAGACACCATATCACTTTATATAGTTTATATTCTGCTACTTTCTATAAACCAGATGACAGAAAATGAAATTAAGTCATTTTTTCTACACAAATCAATACTTTATCAAAGTTCCTGCATTTTACAAGTCACATGCAAAAAACACACACAAGTTAACAATTTGTACACAAATGTTTTATTTCTCAAACATTCCCTTTAAACACAAGGAATGAATTCCAAATCTTCATAAAGATGCATTAAAAATGAAATCCCTGCCAAAACCGGTTTGGCTCAGTGGATAGAGCATTGGCCTGTGGACTGAAAGGTCCTGGGTTCGATTCCGGTCAAGGGCATGTACCTGGGTTGCGGGCACATCCCCAGGAGGAGATGTGCAGGAGGCAGCTGATCGATGTTTCTCTCTCATAGATGTTTCTAACTCTCTATCTCTCTCCCTTCCTCTCTGTAAAAAATCAATAAAGTATTTTTTTAAGAAAAGAATTCCTTCCAGTATAGTGTGTGTAGTCCCTGTGTTCTTGGTCACTACTGGCATTTACTGTTTAACATCGAGAGCATTTTGCTAAGTGAAATAAGCCAGTCAATGAAGGGAAAATACCGCATGATCTCACTCATTCATGGATAATAGAGACCATTATAAATTTATGAACAATAACAGATACAGAGGCAGAGCTGCCTCAAACAGATTGTCAAACTGCAGCGAGAAGGCCGGGGAGGGTTGGGGGGCAGGAGGGAGAGTAAGAGATCAACCGAAGGACTTGTATGCATGCATATAAGCATAACCAATGGACTGGGGGGTAGGGGAGGCCAGGGGATTGTCAAGGTTGGGGAAAGAAAAGGGACACATATGTAATACCCTTTGCCCTTTGTGATACTTTAAGCAATAAAAAAAGAAAGAAAGAAAGAAAGAAAAATAAAAATCATGCTACTGGATTTCTAGCTCTTCCTCTATGACCAGTTTTATGTTCATCTGCAATGTTTAAAAGTGTACATCACTGACCAGAAATTGCTGCCTCGCACAACCACTTCAAAAATACAACTAAAAGACAAAACGGACATCATCCAGAACCACAGGAAGGTTGGCTGAGTGGAAATTCTACGACTAGAAGGAAAGAGAAAAGCACTGAGACTCAGAGGAGTTGTGGAAGTAAAGTGCAGAGGTACAGAGGCACATGCCGAAATGGCTGGCAACTGAGGACGTGGCACACATGGAGAGGGCTGGCAGCTGAGGATGCGGTTGTCTTTTTCCATTGGGAGGGAGTCTCAAGCTCCCGACTGCTCTGAACTCCAGTTCCGGGTAAGTCTATGGGGACACAGAATCATATGGGGAGAAACTGGACTGTCTGGCATCGGGCAGAACTCAGGGGTGGCTTTCTCTCAGAGGTGCTTGCAGTGATTACCGGGACACTGAGATGTGGGGCCTCTTAGGGTAGGACTGGGGAGCAGCCATAGCTGCTTGCTCCGCCCTGTTGATCCCCTGAGACCCCTCCCCACCGAAGCTGTGCACAGAGACTTTTACATATGAAAGACCTGGCCCTTTGCAACCTGAAAATTACCTAACAAACTGCAGCTGAATCAGAGAGACCCAGAACTTCCAAAAGAAAGTCCAAGGCCCCACAGCAGCTTGCATTGCTTCACAGCTGGGCCTCATCTGGGCACCTCCAAACCCCAAACAAAGAAGAGGAATCTCTCCATAGCTCCTGCTGGGTAGCCTCAGGCAGAGGCTAAATTAGCACCTCCTTAGGGACCCAAGAGCCAGTGTACCCAGTGGTCAGAGTGGGACCATCCCAATTACTACTCCTCAGATCCATAAGGGACATACTCAGGGGGGCAGATTCAGTGAGCACCAAAGCCCCACTGAAGCAAGTCTTGCCCCAGAAGAGTGTCTCCAGCTCAGAAGTTCTCCCACTGCAGACACAGCTGATTCTCACAGCCAATTGGCCTGGAGGTCAATTCCTCCCAGTGATACCTACAACAATCAAGGCTTGACTACAACAAGACTGTGCACAAAGCCCACAAAGGGGTGCACCAAGAGTGTCCACCTCAGGTAATTGGGGAGGCTGAGCCACTGGGCCCTATAGGACACCTAATGCAGAAAGCCACTCTATCAACACAGGGAAGCATAAAAAATGTGGAGACAAAGAAACAAGTCACAAATGACAGAAATGGAGGAAAGCAAACTACTGGATATAGAGTTCAAAACCACACTTTTTAAGGCTTTTCAAAAATTTTCTAGGAACAGCTGATAAATTTAGTGAGACCCTCAAGAAATACAGTGAGACCACCAATACATTTAGTGAGATCCTCAAGAAATCTAGTGAGACCCTCGAGGTTATGAAAAAGGACCAACGAGAAATTAAGCATATACTGACTGAAATAAAGGATATTATGCAGAGTTCCAACAGCAGACTAGAGGATCGCAAGAATCAAGTGAAAGATTTGAAATACGAAGAAGTAAAAATCACCCAACCAGAAAAACAAAAAGAAAAAAGAATCCAAAAATATGAAGATAGTGTAAGGAGCCTCTGGGACAACTTCAAGCATACCAACATCCAAATTATGGGGGTGCCAGAAGAAGAGAGAGAGCAAGATATTGAAAACCTATTTGAAGAAATAATGACAGAAAACTTCCCCTACCTGGTGAAAGAAATAGACTTACAAGTCCAGGAAATGCAGAGAACCCCAAACAAAAGGAATCCAAAGAGGACCACACCAAGACACATCATAATTAAAATGCCAAATCAAAAGACAAAGAGAAAATCTTAAAAACAGCAAGAGAAAGAAAATCAGTTACCTACAAGGGAATACCCATACAACACTCAGCTGATTTCTCAACAGAAACTATGCAGGCAAGAAGGTAGTGGCAAGAAATATTCAAAGTGATGAATAGCAAGAACCTACAACCTAGATTACTTTACCCATTCAGAATTGAAGGTCAGATATAGAGCTTCACAGATAAGGAAAAGCAAAAGGATTTCATCACCACTAAACCAGTATTATATGAAATTCTGAAAGATATCCTTTAAGAAGAGGAAGAAGAAGAAAAAGGTAAAGATACAAATTATGAACAACAAATACCCATCGATCAACAAGTGAATCTAAAAATCAAGTGAATAAATAACCTGATTAACATAATAAACCGGTGACTATAATAGAATCAGGGGCATAGAAAGGGAATGGACTGATTATTCTCAGGGTGGAAAGGGGTGTGGGGGGGTGGGAAGAGACTGGACAAAAATCGTACACCCATGGATGAGGACAGTGGGTGGCGGAGGTAAGGGCAGAGGGTGGGGCGGGAACCAGGTGGAGCGGAGCTATGGGGGGTGGGAAGAGGAACAACAGTAATAATCTGAACAAGATTTAATTTATTTTTAAAAAAGTGTACATCACCAAGTCAAAGCAAGTATAAGGTGTAAAGTAGCTGTGCACTAAACACAAAATAAACAACATAATTATAAGATATAATCAAGTTCATAACGAATATAGGTGTTCTTATCATCATTATAGATTCTTGGGTAATGTGCTATGAGAGCATCCTGTGAACCAATGTAGATGGAGTTGTAAATTTTCCAATACACATCTCTGACCTTCCGGGCTGGGTGAAACAAGCCCTGTAAACAATACTGCAACATTCTACGTGGCCCAATAGCAACTCTCAAGCCCTCCAGGGCTCCCATCACTGCCTGAATTACATGGGGAGATGTCTCAAACACATTGGGCCATACATAGTTCAACAAGTGATTCATCGAATCTTCACAACCAAATCCATAAACCTCCAGTGCCATGTGTTGCACCACCGCACAAGCCGTCTGTCTGTGTAAAAGGTCCCTATCCATTAGGGCATCTTCAAGTAATGGTGTGAAAGCACAAATGTAGTCCTTGCCCATTTTGCCGATGTATTCGAACAAGAAGGAAAGGGACTTTAACACTCCGTTGTGAACATTGAGTTCAGGAACTCTGTATTCGTTCATTAAGGCAGGGAGCACTGTGAAGGGTGAACACGTTTCAGCGACGATAGCTATTGCTACAGTGGTACACACTCTGTTCTGCCTTTCCTGGACTTTGAGGTTGTTTAAAAGTGTAGCCAACACATCATGAGGGCCGATGGCCTTTGCAATATAACCAAATGTGTTGACTGTGGCTCTACGAATAGCCTTTTTGTGAGCTTTTAAGAGCTCCAAAAGCTCAAAGCAAATCCTCATCCACTCCCTTGCTGACACGTATTCAGCTCCCCTGTCAGCAATACGCCCAACAAGATCAGTACAATTCTCTTGCACTTTTTCATGCCTGTTCTTTAAGATGGGAGTGAGTCTAGGCAGCAGATCTTTAATTGGTGGAGTCATCTTATGCATACCTATTACATTCACAATGGCCTTCAGTGCTCCAAGAATGCTGCCCAGTACTTCAGGGTACTCTTCACCCAAATACTCATACAAAATAACACCCAAGTGCCCCATCAATTTTTCCTCTTGGCAAGTCTTCATAACAACAGCAGTTCTAGAGATCAAGTCAGCCGCCTGTTGCCTTACTTTTGCGGACTTGTTATTTAAACACCACAAAACTGTACCACAGATCTGAGGCAAGCAAGGTTTCACCCGTGTGCCAAGTGCATTGACCACTGTGCCAAATCCGTTCAACATAACTGAGTCCTCTGTAGTCTGTTCTTGAAAAGCATAAAGAATGCCATCAATCAGCTGTTCTTCAAGTTTGTGATCAATACCTGCTGCTCCCAAGTTGCCCATAATCTTCTCAATTGTTTCCATCACCATTTTTCTGTACTGTTCAGCTTCATCTCTCAGATCATCCATGATCCTGGATATAATTTCTGCTGCTCCTACTTTGTTAGCCAACTCCACCGTAGTACCAACTAGCTGTCGATAATTTCTATCTAAAGCCATTCTGTGTTGCCATAAATGTTTTAAAAAGGGAAGAAGAATCTCTATTTTAATGTAGTTTGCTTCTACACCATCCGTTCCACAGCACTGATTTACCACCTTCAGCACACTGTCTTCATTTCTTCATCAGGAGATTGGAATTCTCGAATAAGGATTAGCATCACTTCTCTAGTATAGTAGTTGGCATATTCTGCATCCATGAGAGGAGTCAGATACCCAATAGCCTTTAAGAAGGCAGCCAGACCCCTTCCTCTGTATTGGCGGATACCCTTCCATAGAGGCTTCAACACAGAATCAAAAGATTCAATACCATAAGGAGTTGCTGCTTCAGCCAAGGTCGCGATGGCCAATGCACTAATGATCCGAACTTTCTGCTGCTCATCCACAAGACTGTGTTCAATGATTTCAACTAAACTTCTCAGATGTGGCAAGATGGTACAGCCCACCAGAATAGCTATCTGCTGTACAATCTTAATACCAGTGTGTCTCGCTTGCCAGGACTTCTTGCTTTTGCACACAGCTTTTAAGAAGGGCAATAGTGAAGAAATGCCCAGGGCAGAACTACAACAGCAAAAGCTCTAGCTATTGTGTTACGAACATATTCATCCATATTGTCTATATCGGGTCTCATGGTGGAGATCATAGTAGCCAGACCAGCAGCCTTTGCCAAATTAGAAATAAGCTCTCGGCCTTCCACTCTAGCATAGTAATCTTCATCAATCAGCAATGGTTCAATGACCACAAGGATCTTATGCACATAGGGTCAAAGTAAGTCATCAAGTTGTATAATATTCTATCAATAACTTTGACAAGCAAATGACGTTCTTGATCCTCAAGTGTAGGTGACATCAGCAGAGGGAGGATCTGATTAAGCAAACGACCAGCTACAAATTCACGAGTTTTATCGGTAATCTGATGCAAGGCAGCCTTTCTCATTGGGGGTGTACCATTCTTAATTTTTAAAAGCAACTTCATAATTTTTCTCTCTTTTTGCTCTTCTGGACTAAGTGTTGATTCATCAACATCAACCAAAAGTTTATCAAAGTACTGAATGTCGTCAGGTTTTAAAAAGGGAAGATTTCCAGGTGGTTGGTTGTTGACACTTTGCATAGTTCTGTCTTCAGTTTGCATGTGGAAACCAGTCATACCACCCAGAGGTGTTGGAGTGGCTGTGAGCTTTCGAGCTGGAGTTCGAATAGGGGCATAACCAGCTGGAGGAGGAAGTACCTTATATCCTTCTGGAAACATGGCATCTAAGTCGTCATCAGAAAGTGAGCGATTTCTCTCAGCAATTTCTCTCTCCCAACGCCAAGCCTGAAGCTGTTCAGGAGTCATACTCATTATGTGACCTGGAGTAGGGGTAGCCATGTTCATGGCTGGTGTGACAAGTGGTGTTTTACCAGGGGTCAGAACAGGAGTGCTTCCACCCATCTGACTGGCTGGTGTTTCGTCCCAACGTGATTTCCTTTTACTGGCTCCAGGAGTGGGTGTTTCACCAATGGAATCTCCACCTCGATCTGTTTGAGGCGTCTCAGCCCATCCACTTCCATGCCCAGGAGTATCTCTTTCTGTCTTGGGGGTCTCATCCCATCGGTTTTTATGAGCACTGGAAGTTGCGCCTCCATGGCCTGGTGTTGCATGGCCTGGTGTATCCCCGCGTCCAGGAGTAGCAGCTTCCGCAGGTGTGTGACTTGGTGTAGGATCCCATATTTTTGAGCGTGGGGTTGCTCTAGGAGTCTCACTTCCCTTTGCACTGCCTGGTGTCTCATCCCATCTTAAGGAACAGGTATGTCCAGGGGTCTCTGCTTGATCCCAACATGGCAGCTTTCTGGGAGTGGCACCAGGAGTCTGATCAGCTGTTTGATCCCAACGGCGTTTTCGTTTTGAGGGAGGCTGGGACGCTGCTGCTCCATTGACGACTTTCAGTTCTCCAGCTTTAGCTTTTTCTGCTAGTTGTTGCCTAATGTCTCTCTCTTCTTTAGTCAAATGCTGCTCTCGCATTACATCCATATAAGTTCTAGCATTCATTTTAGGGTCAGGGGTCTTCTCTCCATCTGCAAAAGGATCAAGACGCTCTGGGGAAATTATCTTGGCCCGCCTGTGCTTTTTGTATTTATCTTCCCGGTCAGCAATCTTTGGACGTCAGTGCTCAGCAAATGGATCATACTGTTCCATTGACTGTGGTATATCATTAAGCAATGCCACAGGGGCATGATATCCTGGTTTCTTCTGACCAAGCAAACTTGTAGATGATGAGTAGTCATCCTCATCATCTTCAAGTTCAGTTGCAGCAATTGATGTCACATACCCAGCAAATCTGCTGTCACTTCCACCATATATTTCCTGGTCATAATAACCTGTAGAATCAAGGCCCACTCCTTGAGCTTCATCAAGAGCTACTTTCTTCCCTTGAATTTCTCGAATCTGTGCTTCGATATCTTCGTGAGTCTTGGCAATCTTCACCATTTTGTCCACTCAGACACACAGGCGGAACTGGAGCTCCCAAGCCCTTCCTCTCACTGCCGCTGCCACGGAGGAAAATAGCTGGGGGCTGGCCTCTGGGCATGTGCCCCACGGGAGTGGGTGCCAATTGTTGGGGTCCAGCCCCAGCAGGTCCAGCGGTCCCCAAATTTGTGGACAGAGTCAGCAAAGAAGGAATGACACGGAGGCAGCGTTCAGTTGATCAGCAGCCTAGCCAGGTTCTCTAGCCAGGTTCTCGCCAGGACCTCCAGCCAGGTTCTGTGTCTTATTGTCTTGTTACATCTGTATTTATACCAGTTGATTTTAATCTTATCAATTTCTATTCCAAAGGTTAGAGCATTTCTTATCTCCATTCCAGGGAGTTAAGATTATGAAGCTTAAGGGTGATTGATCTTAGTTAAAGAGATTAACTACCCACTTGGCACTTAGTTAAGGAATTTTATTATCTCCCTAACTTCAGGGAAAAATCCCTATGTGGGGAAACAACCTTTCTCAGAGAGGTGACCTTGGTTAAAACACATAGCACCAAGAATGGGAGCAAACATATTAATAAAAGTATGCCACATACACCAGGTCCCTTGAAACATATGCTGTGCAGACATTTCTTCCATGCAGCAACTGTATCAAGAAGCAAGGATCGACTGGCTTCCGGCACATTCAGTCACCTTGGAAATCCTGCTCCGAGCCCCCTTGCCAGTTGGCTGATTATATATGGGCTAGTGGTCTGGTGCATGGATATGTACACACTGAAAGGAAGTTAAATTTGCAGCAATTCCTGTAGACGCTGTGGATAAAACAGTACCACCATGACCTCTAATATAATGTATTAAAATGTTATAAAGGTATCTTTTTCCACTTCTGCCTCGGCTATCTAAGAAAAAGTATTTGGGTGCCAGACAGAAGGACACAGGAGAAAGATCTTGGAGGGGCTCTACAGACACACACAGCACCTCTATTCAGGCCCTGCCGGCCGGAGCAACCAGGGGCTGCAGACACAAACCAGGAGCCTGGTACCAGCTCTCCCAACAACTCTGCCTGAGCCCCTGAGTTCAACGTTGGGTCCCAGTTTCCCCATCTGCAGATCCTTAATGGCCCCCAGTCTTGCTGGCTGAGGCTGGGGCTACGCAGGCTGGGTGCTGCTTTGCCTGCAGAGATGGGCCTCAGTGGGGCAACATTTCTGGAAGCAGCTGGGCATTGAGGGGGCACAGGGCTCAGGTGCGACCTCTGCAGTGGTAAATGCAGAGACTCTGGAGCCAGCAGGCCTGGGTTCAAGTCTTTTTTTTGTAACACATTTTTATTGATTTCAGAGAAGGGAGAGCGATCAAGAGAGAGAGAAAGATCAATGATGAGAGATAATCATTGATCGGCTGCCTCCTGCATGCCCCACCATGAAAGATGGAGCCTGCAACCTGGGCATGAGCCCCACCCAGGAATTGAATGAGGGCCTCCTGGTTCATAGGTCAATGCTCAGCCACTGAGCCACGCCAGCCAGGCTCAAATTTTCACTGTGCCATTTATTACCTGTGTGGCCTAAGTTACTTAGCCTCTCTGTGCCTCAAACCTCCTCATCTGTGAATTGGGGATGATAACAGAACAGTCCCCTTGTAGAGTGGTTGTAAGGATTAAGTGAATAAACATGTGGAAGTCACTTAGAACAGCGCCAGACAATTAGTAAATTCTCAGTAAGTGTTTGATGAAAAAAAGGTAATGCTCGGGGGTGAGGCAGGTGGGTTACTGTGGACTCTTCTCTCTCCCTCAGCCTCCACATCTAACCATCATTACCACCAGAAGGTTCCGTTTTCCCACCTCCTCCCCAATCCCTTTGGCACAACCTGACTCAATTTTCCAATTCTCCCAGGACTAAGCCTCTCCCTGCTTCCCAGGCTCGGGCTGCACTGGCAGAATGAACGGCCCAGGACACAGGCCTGACCCCCTGGAAGCCCTGCACTGGCTCCAGAGCCCAGGACAAGACTCCAGCCCCGAGAAGGCCCTGTGTGTGCCCAGCCCCCTCTACCTCCAGCCTCCGCTCCTGCCCACGTTCTCCTCCAGTAACTGAACTGTTTGTCTTTCCCCGAAGCACTGCTCCTCCCCTCCACGCCTCTGCTCACACCCCGCCTTTCTCTCAGGTCACTCTTCCCTCTCCACTGGCCAAGCCGCACCTGGGAACTCTTGGCTACTGTCTCCTTCCCCGCCTTCAGGTCGGGCTAAATGTCCCTCTTTGGTGCCTCCATACTACCCATTGCATATCTGTCATTCACCACATGGCAGGCCAATTAATGGCTTATGACCATGTGAATTTGGGCTTCTTGGTCCTTGTTGTTGCCTCAGGGCTGGCACGGTGCCCAGGACTGTTGACTGAGTGAGTGAGTAGATGAATGGACTTGTTTTCACATGATGACCTTGTGGCCAATGGGGGCGGGTGCTGTGACTCCTAAAACTCCCCAGGGATCTCTGGACCGCTGAGAAGCCTTAAGTTCCAGAGCAGTGACTCTAATGGTGGGATTCCAGGCATCTAGTCAGAATGGAAACAAGTGGGCTCTGCAGCAGAGATTGCTTGAAGCAGGGTCTTGTCTCGGTCGTCAATGGTTGACAGACCCCTGCTGTGCCAGCCCTGTGCCCGGCAGCAGGGATGCGTCCGTGCCCCACCTGAAGGAGCTTACAGTCTAGTCTGCGGTCCAGCAGGCCATCCCTGTGCCCTGGTTCTTGTCCCCAGCACTCTGCCCCTTCACCACTCCCCACCTCCCACTGCTGCCAGAGTTTGGGAGGACTGCAGGGACCAGTGATTTGAGACAAAAAGTCCCAGAGAGGGAAAGTGATTCACCCAAAGTCACGCCGCCGGGCTGTCCCAGCCCAGTGCTCCCATCCATGCCCCCGGCAGCGGCTACGGAGAACCGTGTGAGCATGGGGAGTGGGTGTGGACACACAGCCCCCTCTCCTTAGAGCCGCCCAGCTCTTGTGCTGTATGGCTGCCTGCCTCCCACAGCTGGATGGGCCCCCGGAGGGTGGAGCAGGAGATGCGGCCAGGCAATGGTTTCCAGGAGAAGCCAAAACGAAGTTTAATGGGATCCAGGCCTCCCTCCTCAACCCTTTGGTCAGATGCCTTTTTAGTCCCTCTTTCCACCCACTCGGAGCTGGTGCCCCCAGCAGGGGACACAGGACCTCAGAGGCCCCCTCACCTAAGTGCTGTCTGCCTGCTGTCACACTGATGTCCCCAGTGGAGAACTCTGCCTTTGAGAGGGGACATGCTTTGGGCCACTGGGGCTCTTGGTGAGCGTCACTCCACACTGGACATGTGCGGTCCTCAGAGCAGCTCCGGCAGCCCTGGGAGGTAGGCAGGGGCCTCGCTGCCAAGTTTCACTTGGGATATTAATATTAATCCATAAGAACACTGTCCCAAACCTGACCTCATTTCCTGTTCCCAACACCCTATGGGAATTCAGAAAGACTAGGAAATTGATCCGAAGTCACCTTGGGGTGCTCCGTGTTTCCAGGACCTGGTGAAGGCAAAGGGATTTTCACTGTCGATGCTTTTCCTGTTGCCACTGGAGCCCGGTTACATTCGTGTGTCAGCATTTGAGCCATAAGATAGCAAATTAATTGTCGGGCTGTTTTAGCAGGGATGCTTGCTGCTGATGCCAGTGCCCCGCCACACATACCAATTGGAATTATCCGGGGTGAGTGTTGGTATCACATCCTCAGGAGCTTATCTTGGAAGCAATGGGTTCTGCTGATTTAATCACCAAACCCTGGGGAAATGTTTAGTCTGATGAAGAGGATGGGTAAGCCCAGCATCACTGTCTCCAGGCCAGGGCAGAGCTCATTTAAGAGAGCGAGTTAAAGGTGCAAAAGGCACATTTGCTTGTTTCATTGGCCATAGACTTTCCTGGCAATCATTTGTACAGGATAAGGAGCCACTTCAAGGTCACGTGTCTGGGCCAATAAAGATGGACCTCCGGAAGGCAGCCACTATCCCAGTAAGCCAGATCTCCACCAGCGCAGGCTCCCAGCTGAAGGAGATCTTTGACAAGATCCACAACCTGCTCTCTGGAAAACCCGTTCCATCTGGTGGGCGCTCTGTGTCCGTCACACTGAATCCACGGGGCCTGGACTTTGTCCAGTACAAACTGGCAGAGAAATTTGTGAAACAAGGAGAGGAGGAGGTGGCCTCTCACCATGAAGCTGCGTTCCCCATTGCCGCCATAGCGTCTGGGTTCTGGGAGCTGCACCCGAGGGTGGGGGACCTCATCTTGGCTCATCTGCACAAGAATTGTCCGTACTCTGTCCCTCTCTACCCGGCTTTCAGGGAGGGAATGGCTTTGGAAGACTATCAAAGAATGCTTGGCTACCAAGTGAAGGATTCCAAGGTGGAGCAGCAGGACTGCTTTCTGAAACGCATGTCCGGGATGATGCGTCTCTATGCTGCCATCATCCAGCTCCGGTGGCCATATGGAACTCAACAAGAGGTTCACCCTCATGGCTTAAACCATGGCTGGCGCTGGTTGGCACAGATACTAAACACGGAGCCCCTGCCGGACGTGACGGCCACCCTCCTCTTGGACTTCTTAGAGGTGTGTGGGAATGCCCTCATGAAGCAGTATCAGGCCCAGTTCTGAAAGATGATGCTTCTCATCAAAGAGGACTACTGCCCCAGGATTGAAGCCATTACAAGCCCGGGACAGATGGGGTCCTTCATACGCCTCAAGAGGTTCTTGGAGGAATGTTTGCAGCGCAAGGAGGTTCCTGTCCCCAAGGGCTTTCTGATTTCCTCCTTCTGGGGATCCTGAGGTCACTCGTCACCCACCGGCGGCACCGTTTTGTTGCAGAGGCGCAATAATAAAGCCACTGAGCAGAGCTGTGTTTGAGAGAGCACTGTCAGATTTAGAAACCTACCAATGTGTGTTTTTATATATTTATGCCTTGTGGCTAGGAAAGGTCTTCATGGGCCACTGATGACTCCTCAAGGGATCCACATGACAGAAGGAACTGGTTTGGCCTTCTCACTTTTGCAAACATTTTGAGGTGGTTAGCACTGGATGCCACTGTTTTATTACCTTTCTGTCTCGAATCTTTCAGAAAGCCGGTAATACCTAAGCATTTCGCTCTGAGCTGAAGTGAGCCCACCACTTCCAAGAGTCCTGTAGTAGTTGAGGCCCGAATCCTTACATAGGAGTTGAGAACTGCTTTATTATTATTATTATTATTATTATTATTACTGCTTGTTCTGACTAATGTTCTGACTAATGAATGATGATAAATTTGCCTGATTAAACCCACTCCAAAAATCCAAAGCCTGGCTTTTCAGATTTGAAAGATTTACTGCCTTTTGTACTGCTTCCTCCTTAAATGTCACTGAGATAGAAATCGTAGGGTGGGGGGCTCAACCAGGGTGGACAGGTATTGAACATAGCTTGTAACTTGAATCAGACATAGGGGCAGACCAGACTTGAAAAACATGTCCAAATCACAGGAGGCATCTGGGGAAAGAAGGAAGCTGAGCAAAGCCTGTCAGGGAGAAGAATAGCTTTAGCAAAATCCCAGGAATTCCGCCTGGCCCTCGCTCGGGGGACAGTCAAGGTCGGGAGGGGTGATAAAAGGAGGGACTGCCCCTTCGCCCTTTGCCCGGCGATTGCCTGCTGCGGTGTCAGTTACACCAGATCCGGATCTGTAATTCAATAAACGCTTGCTTGCTCAAACCATCTATGAGTCGGTGGTCTGTCTCTGGGGGACTCGCTCTGTAACAGTCATGTGTGGGGAATGGGGTGTTTGAGGAGGTTCCCGGGTACTGTTGAAGTGACCCGCTCTAGGAATTATTTACTATGGTGACAAAAAAATAATAAAACTTGAATTTTAAAAATCCCCCCCCAAAAAAGCAACTTTAGTGCTTTGCGGGCCCCAGCGGGCTCCGTAACCCCGCCCCCAGGGGCGGGGCTGGCCCGCCAACTCCGCCTTCGCCAGCATGAAGCCTCCACCAAGGCTGCCCCCACCCACCCCCCCTCGGGGCGCGTTATGGGGGCGACGTGGCCCGCGGCGCTGTCTGGAGCGCCCTCCAGAAGCCGCAGCTGCTCCGACTACTGCAGACGCGGCGTGGCCACCGGAGCCGGACGTCGCTGAGCTGGCCGGGGAGCTGCCCGGGGCCGGCGCGAGGCCGAGATTCGGGATTTCCTCCAGCAGCTCAAGAACCCTGTGGCCCGGGAAGCCATTCAGAAGGTGCATCCAGGTGGCCTAAAGGGTCCAAGGCGTCGGGAAACACAGCCCCCAGCTCCCATCGAGGTGTGGATGGATCTGGCTAAGAAGGTCACAGGCCCACCGGAGGAAGCTCTGACTGTGGCTTTCTCACAGGCGCTCACCATCATGGCCGTGGAGCCCGTCAGCCTCCTGTACTCCAAGGTGTCCAAGCCAACGCAGGCACATGGAAAACTACTGCCCTTTAACACCCATGTGCTAGGGTGAGGGACTGCGCCATGGAAGGGTTACAGAATGTTACATAATGTGCTGGGAGGGGGGACTGACGTATGGAGAAGGATTGTGTTGCCAGGATATGAGGATTGTGTATGTGCTGGGAGGAGGGACTGACGTATGGAGGGGGGTTGCAGGGTTAGGAACCATGGAAGAAAAATTGCTAGATTGTCTTAGACCAGTCAGGTGTGACTCTGTTCACCCCCCCCCCTTTGTGCTTATGAACTTTCTGTGAGCTTCTAAGGTAACACTGTTTTGCTATAAAAATCATAATGCACACTTGCTCTTTGCCACATGCCGCGAGGCTTCCCAGAGGGGGAAGGTACGGGCTGTGGTCAGCTGGCCAGCTTAATAAACGGCTTTCAAATTTAAATTCTGAGTCGGTGGTCTATCTCGTTGAGCCAACCCATAACATTTGGAGGCCCGCAGCGAGATACCCGGCAGGGAGGAGAGGGACCCCTTATTTAGGGCTGGAGGCTCTCCCCCGGTAGGGAGGAGAGGGACCCCCTATTTAAGGCAGGAGGCTCTCCCTTGGAAGGGGTGAGAGGGACCCCTTGTTTAGGGCAGGAGGCTCTCCCCCAGCAGGGAGGAGAGGGACCCCCTATTCAAGGCAGGAGGCTCTCCCCCAGTTGTCGCTGGGCACTCAGCGAGATACCCACCTGTGGAGAACGATTACCAAGGAGGCATCCAGTCCACCCAAAACTTTCAATTCGGAAACCGAGCCACCTGGACTCTCGAGAGAGGTAAGGGACCGGTCGTTAAACAGGAATTGGGACGTCCCACGGAAGGACCTATACGGAGGGCTGGATGCAGCGGTACTCCTGGTCCTGACCCGCGGCCACGATGGTGGCCAGGGTCCCTGGTTCGTGCGGCTGTAGGCTGCACTGGGTTTGTCTGTCTGGTATTTGTTCTTGGTATTTGTTGTCAAAAAGTTGTCTGCTTCTGTGTACACCCTGCTGCAATGTTTTTTGAAAATTTTCAGGACTTCAAGGAGCAAGATTTATTTTGTCTTTGTTCTTTGTTGTCTTTGTCTTTGTCTTTGTCAGATGGGATAGGGTCAGTCATCTTTGTCGACCCCCTATCAGTCAGGCCCACTCCGGTGAGTGGAAGGGGAGCTTGATCACCTCCCGGGAAGCTATAGAGCTCCCTCAGGAATTGGGAATTTGTTAGGAACTGGGTGGATTGTTTAAACTCTGAGTGAATGTCTGGTGAAAGTGTGTGAATGTGGAGGGAGGGGGCCTGCCCTCTCCTCTCCTTTATGTGGCTCCACGACTTCGGTTACGGAGTCCGAGTGGGCCCCAACCTGTGGTTCCGTGATTCGTCATATGGCATAACGGTGACTCACCCCCATGTGGAGGTGACCAGGCCCGGGGTTTATACGGGTGCACCTTAGCTACAACGAACCTAAGCTCCCAAGGAACGCAGCCAGGCGGGCATCTGAGTGAGGATCTGTGAAAACAGGTCACCCCTTCCCTTGTCTGTCTCTCGTCACTGATCATCATGGGGCCGGGGCAAAGTTTGTTTGTGTGGGACTAGCCAATTTACTACAGAGAAGAGAGACTGGATACAGCTCCAGTCTGGGCTGGTCTATTAAGAAAGTGTAAATCATTACTGGTCTGTGTGAAGTAAAAGCTACTTTAGTTTATTCTGCTTTCTGTTGATGCGCTTGGCTGAACGTTTGGGCTGGCCCCTTGGCAGTCTGCAAAGTCTCTCGGCAGCTGCGAGAATTATTTTTCTCAGATTCTTTTGCTCACTGTTAAGGAGAATTAGCCCACTTAGTTAATAAAGATTTCTGTCTATCAGCTGCTCTTACCTAGGTTGTAATTTACTGTATTAAACTGAAGTTCTAGGGTAAATTTAAAGGTTGTAATGTTAATGCTTTTGATTTACAGTGATTCTGTGAATGGGAGTGGCCCACTTTCCAGGAAGGGTGGCCAGATGCAGGGTCTTTTGATCTGACCACTGCCTACCGGGTCCATTATGTCATACACGGCTGCCCAGGGCATCCTAATCAAATTCCTTATATTCAAGTTTAGGTTGACATATTGTCCAAGAAACCCTGGTAAATGAGGGCTTGCCTCCTGAGGGAAAATTGGGACAGAGACAGACAATTCTTTTGGCCGGGCCCCAGAAGGGAAAGGCTCCCCCAGTCCTTCAGGGAGAGAGGGGGAGAACCTGCAGGACCTTGCGACATCCACCAGTCCTGCAGTTCCTATGTTACCACTACGGCAGGCTGGCCCTCTAGATCTGGGGATAGACAGGCAGCCCTCTGGGGAAGCAAGGCAGACCAAGGCGCTATTCCCAGCTCCAGACCAGATTAGGGAGTGAATGATCAAAGAAGGGGGGCTGGATGCCTGAGCTACCTGCAGTGGCCCTGAAAAAAAGAAGCAGCCGCAGCAGCAAGAAAGTGGAGAACAGCAGAAATTTACCTGACACTAGAGCTACCTCGATGCTGCTGCCCAGTAGGAAATGAGTGTTTTACAACAAGCAGTACAAGACTTGGGCCTTTGGCTTGCAGGCTACAGCAGTTAATCCAGAAGCCAGTGACTGGTACTAGCCTTCCTACAGCCCCAGGAATAGAGCAGCAAGCCTGGGATCTATGAAAGCTGCAGATAGAGCTAGTAAAAGCTCCCTGCTTGCAAATGTACTGAAAGGGTTTAGTACCTGTTGCTGCTGGAAGAGGAGGGGCTGATATCCCCTTCCAGTACACTCCCTTCAAAGAGGCCTGGTCGCTGCTCTACCATAAAGGGGACTGGTGGGAAGACAAGGAAAGCAGGGCCCTGTAACTAATAAACAGAGAAGGGCACTCTCCCTAGACCTGGGAGCCATCAGGACTTTGAAATTCTCCAAGAGAGGAGAAGTCTGACTCAGAGACTAGCTGAAACCTCGTTGGGTTAGAAGGACCGGAGGCTGCATATTGAACTGCAATTTGCTAGGCAGAGGTCCAAGCCCAGTTGTATAGGGATCAAGCTACCTATGTACAGCAAAACAACTTTCTCCTGTGCCAGAATACATTTTAAGGAAATTGGACAAACTGTATTTGTGGCTAGAAAGAAGAACTGGCCTATGTGTAAACTGTCCTGGAAAAAGGCTATGTGGAATGAACCCAAAAAGTAAAGGGTGTCTAGCTGCCGAGAGGGCAGTTGTCCAGGTGAGCAAAGAAGAATACCCATTAAATTTTGGTCTCTATTGAGAGACAGTTGACAGTTAGCAACCTGTATACTGTCTTACAGGCCTGTGTGACCATGCCCATGTCAGGGGTGGCACAAAACCTCAACTGTAGGAAACTGGGGAAGGCCTGTCTAGAACAGAGGGGGTTAATAAAGTGGTGAATACTAGCCCTCTGTTACAGGAATTACAGACCCTGTGAGGTCCTGTGACATATAAGACCCTATAAGAAAATAAAGCTCCTTTAGTCTGTTCTGAAAGAACAAATAAAACACAGATTAAAGGCTGTGTTTCCCTCCAGGCAACCCAACTGGAACCCCTATAGTGACAGGGGAAAGGAGGCTCTCGATCGGTATCGCCAGACTCTATTAGGGGGCATCCGAGCTGCTGCTTGGAGACCCACAAACCTCTCTAAGGTGACAGAGACAGTCCAGGGGCCTAACCCTGATGCCCTGGAAAGTCGGAGGGCTGTCAATGTTGCATTTGTTTCCAAGTCGGCCCCAAATATTAGGAAAAAAATGACAAAAGTTAGAAGGCTTTGAGGGGAAATCAATCTCTAAGTTGGTTGAGGTGGCCCAGAAGGTTTTTGACAATCTGGAGGACCCGATGGCAGGTTTAAACACCCGGATGGCAAAGGTCCTCCTGGCCCTGAGCGAGGAGGGAGGCCCAAGGGGCCAGAGAGACAACAAGGGCAAAGAAAAGCCTCGCGGAAGAAAAGGAGTCCAACCCAGGCTTGGGAAAAATCAATGTGCATTTTACAGAAAGGAAGGACATTGGAAAAGGGAGTGCCCTGAACGTGCGAGGGAACCGACTCCCTCCCATGCTGGTGGAGGAGATGGATTGGGGTTATCGGGGCTCCAGCCCAGAATAACCCTGACAGTGGGGGGCCAAAAGGTGGACTTCCTTGTGGAACTCATAGCACTCACTCAGGCCCACTGGTAGGGAAAGGGAAAAAGAGTAAACATTTCAGCTTCCTGAAAACAGCTGCCTTGAACCCTGCCACACTCCTCCCTGACAAGAAGGCAGAGGCCTCTTTGCCTGACTGCGAGGAGACACTGACTACCCTCACTTCCCTCCGTGAGGACCTTGTGGACCAGCCCTGCAGAATCCGGATGAGACCCTCTACACGGACGACGGGAGCAGCTTCATAGAGGAAGGTACCCGGTAGCGGGGGGCACATAAGGAGGAGCCAGGGGAGATCTAAGAAGCCCTGGTAAGCGCCCCGGCACTGGCCCTGCCAGACCTACCCAGGGACTACAGAGATATATCTCCTCACACTGCACTTACAGGAGGACACAGGAGCTACCTTAAAGAAGTCTCCTGACCTCAGGAGGAAAGGAAAAAGCTCCTGAGATACTTAACCACCTGGCAGCCATATAGGGGCCAAGGAATTGACTAAAAGACCAGTAGGGCCACTAGAAGTTCTCATAGCCCTGCCAGCACGAAGGCTCCCAGAGAAGCCTACTCACCTGCCAGAGGAGCAGAGGCTAGCTGAGAAACTAAGGGCCCGGGAAGGAGAGGCTGGATGGCTAATTCTGCCAAATGGGAGGCCTATAATGCCAGAAGCCCTGGGGCGGACCATCGCTTCCCAGACCCACCAGAGCACCCACCTGGGGGAATGAAGCTATCAGAACTACTGGGAAGAGAATTTTACATCCCAGGGCTCCAGAAAATATCTCAAGAGTTGGCTAGAAGGTGCCAAGTGTGTGCCCGGGTGAATCAAGGGCCCCCTGTTGTGGCCGCACCGGGACAGCGATTCTGAGGTCAGAACCGCGGAGAACACTGGGAAGTGGACTTCACCGAGATACCAGGAGGACAAGGAGGGTATAAGTACCTGCTGGTTTTCATTGATACCTTCTCTGGCTGGCCTGAGGCATACCCAACCAAGGCAGAGACAGCACAGGTAGTAGTTAGAAAACTCCTCACTGAAATTGTCCCCCGGTTTAGCCTGCCACTATACATGGGGTCCGACGATGGCCTGGCATTTATCGCCAAAGTTACAATCCATAGTTAAGGCCCTAAGAGTTACTTGAAAATTGCATTGTGTTTATAGACCACAGAGTTCTGGACAGGTAGAGAGGATAAATTGGATCTTAAAGGAAACATTAACTAAGTTAAAATTAGAGACTGGTGAAAACTGGGTAAGTCTCCTTCCTTTTGCTCTCCTCAGAGCTAGGTGCACCCCATACATCTAAGGGCTAACTCCTTTTTGAGATAATGTTTGGGCAACCGCTGCCATTGGTGTCCAGGTTGGGGGAGGAAGAAATTGCCCAGCCGTCTACTGGAAGTTTGCTTAAGTCCTTACAGGCTTTGCAGAGCAGCGCCACATCGGCACAACAGGTGGTGAGAGCCGTAAGGGAGGAGGACGCACCGAGAACCAGTCCGGAATCTAACCTGGGACCCTTGAGTCCACAGTCCGATGCTCTATCCACTGAGCCAAACCGGTTAGGGCCTCCTCATTGATGTTTCTATCCTCTCTCTCCCCCTTCATCCCTGAAATCAATAAAAAAATATTTTTTTAAAAAAGAATACACTTGACATAAAGCATAAGTGGACAACTCAGCTAGTCTGAGTGTGTGCCCAGTGAGGGTTCAAGAGGTTTTATACCCTTCCCCCTGTAGGTTTCAAAGTCCCCTTCTCCATTGTTGTGGCTTATTCTGGAATGTTTGTACAGACATCTGGTCATCTTGTTTGGCAAGTACTAAGGTGGCTGACTTCTTTGTTTAGTGGATGAGATAAACTCCCTTTTCTCTCCCTTTCCCCTCATGCCCTAGAGCTATCTTTCCTGCCTAATATCCCTCAAGTGATATCTCTCCTTGGGTCTAGCTGCCCCCTACTTCACACACCAATTGCAAGTCCGGGTCGTTACCTGTGTTTCTGACCAGCCAGCTGTAAGTGAGAGGTTCCCACAACACCCTACGTGGGTTCGATTAATTTATTAGAGTGAATTACAGAACTCAGGAAAAACAGTTTACTTACTAGATTCCAGGTTTACTAGGATTATATGATTCAGGAAGAGCCAGAAGAAAAAGATGCAAAGGCAAGGTGTGTGGAAAGGGGTACAGGGTTGCCATGCTCTGAGTGCCACTCTCTCTGAATCCCCAGGTGTTCACCAATCCGGAAGCTCTGGAACCCAGTCCTTTTGGATTTTTCTGGCGGCTTTATTTCATTCCCATGATCGATTAAATCATTGGCCACTGGCAATAGAGCTCAATCTCCAGCCCCTCCGTGAGGCTGGGATGGGGGTGGGGCCAAATTACAACTCTGTAATGACTAGGTGGTTCCCCAGGCAGCTAGACCAGATCCTCACAGCTTTCCAAAAGTCATCGCCTTGACTAAAATGAGCTCTGGAGTATCTGAGAGGGGCTTGTTAGAGACTTCAAAAGACACCCTTATTTCTCTTATCACTGAGGACATTCCAAGGGTTTTAGGACCTCTGTACCAGAACCTGGGTAAAAAACTATATATAAACTAGAGGCCCAATGCACGAAATTCATGCAAGAGTAGGCCCTCGCACCCCACCCCCCATGCCTCTCGGCCCAGGTTGCCTCATGGCCCTGCCCCCCCGCCCACTGGTCTCTCTGGAAGGTCATTCCGCTATCCGTTCTAATTAGCATATTAGCTCTTTATTATATAGGATGTATAATAAATCTCAATGTCACACCTGTCTGTTTTCCCAGACCCAGAGCCCATCATTTCTCCAAGGAGCCTTGTTCTTTTACTGGAAAAGGCTAAAAAACAACAAGTTATGGTGCCAGATGTGTGTGCTCATTGGTCCTGGATGTTACTGTTCCTAAGTCCTCAAAGCAGAGCCAGGAACAATACCATGCTCATACACACACCCCTCCGCCCCATCACACACGTGTTCCGTCCACCTGCACACTGTGAAAACCATGAGTTCAGAGGCATTCTTTCGCTCTCTCCTTGCCCCTCTCTGTATTTTGTGTTTGTTTTCTTTCTCTGAGAAACCTGCTGCTCAGCAGACTTCACGACATTTATTTGCTCAGCCCCGTGTTGAGCAATTCTTGTCACAATTCATTCTTGCCAAGATTCTCTTTAAGCCCTAGCCAGTTTGGCTCAGTGGATAGAGCGTTGGCCTGTGGACTGAAAGGTCCCGGGTTCGATTCCGGTCAAGGGCATATGCCTGGGTTTGGGCTTGATCCCCAGTAGGGGGTGTGCAGGAGGCAGCCGATCAATGATTCTCTTTCATCATTGATGTTTCTTCCTCTCTGTTGCTCTTTGAAATAAATAAAAATATATTTTAAAAAAGATTCTCTTTAAAGTTCAAATCGTCCCGCCATGGCCAGCGGTGCCTCTTCACCTCGCTCCTGTGTTCCTGGCTGTGTCCCATCAGTTTTTGAGCACGTTTACACTTGAAGGCACAAAATGGTCAAGATCTGCCTTGTGCTTTGTTGGGAGCCATTATAAATCAGCCATTTCCCAAGTTCATGTTAGTGGGAATTGACATTTAAAACTGGGATATGAGCCCTAGATGAATTCATTGAGTTAAAAGATAACATACCCTCACCCTAAGCACAAAGCAAGCTACATCTCCGCTGATAAGCTGCGACATTCCTCCCTTCTCCTCCCTCCCCCCTTTCCTCCCCCTTTGCGCAGTGAGCACTGTGGCTCCTGTCAACATCAATATGTTCTCAATCCTCTTGATCAGAACTTAGTCTTGCCTCCATTTCTTCGCGTCTCCTATCCTCTCATTCCTTTGCAGGATTTGGTGTGGTGTACCCACGAAGCGTGCCCTGCAGGTCGGGGCAGTGCTTTCTCAGTCCCAGCCCGGAAATCAGCCATTTCCCAAGTTCATGTTAGTGGGAATTGACATTTAAAACTGGGATATGAGCCCTAGATGAATTCATTCCTTATCAACTAGAAAATAAATACGCCGTATACAAATATGTAAGTTAATGGATATCTTTAATGCAATCATATGTCTCCCTTCTCCCCCCTCCCCCCTTTCCTCCCCCATTGTGCAGTGAGCACAGTGGCTCCTGGCAACATTAATATGTTCTCAATCCTATGATACACACAGACAAGCTTGGGAATTGCCTATTTTTTAAAAGAAGAAAATTATAAACACACAGACACATCTACGCAGGCCAAGTCCCTGTCTGTTTCCCTTCCGCTGTGCTGTGCTGTCTGTCTGTCTGTCGCCTTTGCTGGCATTTTGGCGGCTAGTCCTCCACCCCGGCGAGCGCGCGCCTCACCAAGGGTACATGAGGGGCGCCGAGGGCTCCTAAGGCTGTGCCCAGGTGTCACCGTCCTCCTCTTCAGGGACGGGTGTTCCTCGAAGGGGCAACGGGCAGATGGTGAGCGGATCGGGGCGTGTGCTGCCGTCGGGGCTCTGGGCCTGAAGTACGCACAGAGCGCCCCGAGAAGGTGTCGGTGAAGGTGAAGATGTGGGAGCCGTCGGACACGTTGAAAAAGGCCAGCTTCCCGGCCTCGCAGTCCATGAAGATGCCAACTCGCTGGGGCAGCACGTGCAGGGACAGCGCCCGGCGAGCGGTTCCAGCACGAAGTACTCGCAGCCGTTCCACAGCACCATCACCCAGTAGCCCGCGGCCGGGCTCAGGCGCGCCGGCCCGGCGCGCGCCACCGCCTCCAGGCAGGCGCCCAGGAACCAGCGGCTGCGCTGGCACATGTCCACCTCCCAGTAGTGGAGGCCGGTCCGGAAGCACTGGTGGCTCAGCACGCACATCTGCTCGGTGAACCGCTGTGGGTCTCCCGGCACCGCCGGGAACAAGGCCGCCCAGCGGGAGGACACGCTCCTGTCGTCCTGGGAGACCTCCAGGCTGGGGTGTGCTGAGGCCGAATCCAGGGTCACGTTCACTGCGCAGAGGCTCTGCGTCAGGGCCCCGCAGGGTGCCAGGCCCTACCTGTCTCCTCCCAACTGGCCAACCTCTATTTTTGGAGCAATTGGTAGAATATTCACCCCCACCGTCACCCCAAACACTCGGAGACTGAAGTGGCCTGCAGGCACCCGGGGCATTTGAATGTGATAAGAGGAACCCTATTTCTTTCCTGACCTGGAAGGTTCCTGAATTCTATACAGGTGCCTGGTGCCGGTGCCTTGGAGAGGAGAGACAGGAACAAGGCAGGCTCCTGGGGATGGGGAGCTCACTGCCCTCAAGTCCTGGTCCAGGGGAGGGAGCCTAGGGCTGGGCTAGTCCCACTGTTTCACCATCAGTGTGGCCGAGAGAGAGCATCACTGAGCTCTGAGCTTGTTGTGTGTGTGTGTGTGTGTGTGTGTGTGTGTGTGTGTGTGTTTGCCTCAGTTTTACAGCAATTTTAGGATTTTATTTTTTTAAAATATATATTTTACTGATTTTTTTACAGAGAGGAAGGGAGAGGGATAGAGAGTTAGAAACATCAATGAGAGAGAAACATCACCAGCTGCATCCTGCACACTCCCTACTGGGGATGTGCCCCGCAACCAAGGTACATGCCCTTGACCAGAATCGAACCTGGGACCTTTCAGTCCCCAGGCCGACGCTCTATCCACTGAGCCAAACCAGTTAGGGCACAAGTCTAGGATTTTAAAGCTGCAGGGGACCTCTGAGATGATCTAGTCCAGTGCCCTGCCATCACCATAGCTGCCGGAACACACCCATTTGATGGATGGGAACCCAAAGGATCCCTCTGTCAGACCATCTGAAAGGTTCCTTACAGCTCTGCATTGGCTCCTGCAAACAGCCTCCTGCAGATGGAAAGACCCAGTAAAACCAAGAAAGATCCCTAGCTGGTTTGCTCAGTGGTTAGAGTGTGGGCCCCACACACTGAAGGGTTGGTTGTGGGTTGGATTCCGGTCAAGGGCACACACCTCAGTTGCAGGCTTGATCCCCGGCCCAGGTCAGGGCAGAAGCGGGAGGCAACCAATTAGCAATCGAGGTGTCTCTCTCACATCATGTTTCTCTCTGTCTCTCCCTCTCCCTTCCACTCTCAATGAAAACCAATGGGAAAAAATATCCTCTGGTGAGGATTAATAAGACGAAGAAAGATATATGCTTGTGGGGGTATGTATGTGTACACCAATGTATACCTGTGTGAGCTAATCACATCTATGCATGCAAGCATGCATGTGTGCATATGTGCATACGCAGGCGTGTGGGTGGTGTTATGTCTGTGCAAGTGGACTTGTGTGTCTGTGTGTGCAGGCTCATACTTGGCTTCTGGACAGACTCCTCCTCTAATCTCAGATCGCTCCACCTCCCTCTGTTTAAAGGTCCAGCCAACCTAAGTCACATCATTCCTTGGCCCCACCTCCAGTTACCTGCATATTGCTGGGCTGCTCTCCACTCTGAAACCAAACAGAGAGGAAAATGAGGCTCAGGGGGCTGAGTCGGTGTCCCTGGGACTGTGAGGGATGCAGGAGGGACACTGTAACACTGAAGAGCCCTTTCCCACCATGACAGCTGGTTTCGGCCCATTTTCCAGAGGATTCAGGATGGAGTAAGGGGCTGGCGTCGGTGCTAGGTTATACCCAAGCTGCATGCAAGCCGAAGTGTGCTCAGGAGGGCGGGACCAGAGCACAGAGCCCAGGACAAGCAGCGCGGGTGTCTGCAGGATGGAGAGAAAGCCTCCGCCTGGGACTGGCCAGCTCGGTCCCCAGGAGGCCCCGCTGAGGCTGGCTCCTGTCCTAACGCGCCCTCTGGAAACCTGTCTTGCCTCCTTTCTTAGCGGGAGCCATTCACCTCAGAAGAGGAACCCCCACCAGCCAACTAGCACATGAGGTGCCCAAACTCCTTAGTGCTCAGAGGCGTGCACACTGAGAAAATGGCGAGAATCACTGCTCTCTACTGCCTGGCAAGCTTAGCAAGCTGGCTCACAGGGAACGGGGCACGTGGGGCTCCAGGCACTGCCAATGGCGGGACCCCTCTCTCCTACTTAGCGACATCCTCCCTGGGCCAGCAATCCCCTTCCTGGGCATCCATCCCGGAGAAGCCTCCACACAGCCAGAAGGTGGCATGCTTGTGTTGCGTGTGGTGGAGTGGGTTAGAGCAGGCTGGCTGCTGCTTCAGGTGCTGTGGCGTCACCTGCTTCCAAAGTCCTGGCCTGGAACTCCGTCCCACAGGGGCCAAGGCTCAGGAACGCCCCCACAGTGCTGAGACTGGGGGGGGGGCTCCTCCTCCAGCCAGCGGACCCCTGCATACTGGCTGCCACAGTTTACATCCGGCCAAGGAGCTTCTACTGTCTCTGTCTTTCCCAGCAGCAGTTTGGAGATTTTGTAGATAAAGGTCCAGAAACAGGTCATTGTCTCTGTCACTGCCGCTGCCTCCCTGGGGGAGTCTCCAAACTTCCCCGGAGGGTGATCTCGCAGAAGCGCTGGTCAGCGAGAGACCTGGGAGACCCTGGGACTGGGAAACAGAGAAGCAGTAGGTGAGCTGGGCAGCTTGCGGGGAGGGGTGGAGGAGGGGGAGAGAGTAAGGGGGTGACTGGAGTCCTCATGGGGCCTGAAGCTAGTTTCAGAAGGGTGAACGCAAGTAAGTGGGGGCCCAGCTCTCATCTGCCTTCTAAACTGGGAGCTCAAGCCTCATTGTAAGGCCAGGTACTTACTTACCTGCTTTGTAAACTTTTCAAGTTGTCACCGTCTTGCTGAACAGGGTGCTCACAGTAGGTCTAAGAGGCAAGAGAAAGAACCAGGATCATTAACACCAAGCAAGGCCAATGCAAGGAAGTGGGATGTTTATGTGGAATTAGGTCCTTCTGTGGCATTTCTAGGAGGGACCCCGAGATGCAGTAAAAAAGGAGCCGACACTTCAGGCTTCTGCTCTGCGATGCAGAGAGCTGGGAGCATCACTCTCATCCTTACGACAAGGAAAGAACTTGATAAACTAAAAGCGATGACTCTCCTTAGGTCCATCAGAGATTTGGGGTCACAAGGTAAACGGTTGCCTTGAAAACCAGAGACAGGCCCTGGCTGGTTTGGCTCTGTGGATAGAGTATCAGCCTGCGGACTAAAGGGTCCGAAGTTCGATTCCAGTCAAGGGCACGTGCTGGGGTTGCAGGATCCCCAGTAGGGGGCATGCAGGAGGCAGCTGATCAATGATTCTTTCTCATCATTGATGTTTCTATCTCCCTCTCCCTTCCTTTCTGAAATCAATAAAAATAAAAACAATGATTAATATGCTAAGGATTGTTGTGGAAAAAGTGGATAACATTGCAAGAAAAATGGATAAATGTAAGCAGAGAGATTGAAACTCTGAGAAGGAAAGAGCCTCTAAGCTTGAGACTATGGGGATAGAAACTTCCCAAACTGAAATACAAATAGAAAAAAGTGAAGGAAAACAAAAATAGAACAGAATATTCAAGAACTGCAGGACAAATACAAAAGGTATAACATATGCATATAAGAATACCAGGAGAACCAAGATGGCGGCATAAGGTATAGACCTGTGCGTGCTGCCTCCCACAACAACATCGAAACTACCAACTATAGGACAAACAGCTATCATACGGAACCATGGGAAAGCTGGCCCAGTGGAAGCTCTACAATTGGAAGGAAAGAAAGAAGAGCAATGAGACTGAGTAGGATGTGCAGAGACACCAAGTACAGAGCCCAACCCAGCAGGCTGCAGATTTTGGCTCCTCACATAGAAAGAAGAGCATTGAGACTGATTAGGATGTGCAGAGGCACCAAGTACAGAGCCCAACCCAGCAGGCTGCAGATTTTGGCTCCTCGGATCCAGGAGGGACGCGCTCGGGGGGCGGAGTCGGGTTCGGGGGAGGCCCGGGCCGGCCGGGCTGGGCCGGCAATGTGGAACCGCTGTACCAGCAGGCACACAAGCACGTTGACCAGTTCCAGTCTCACGTGGGACGCTGGGGGTCGGCAGACGGACAGTCTGTGCACTTGGTGGAGGGCGAAGTCTGAGCAGGCGTGCCGGATGTTCAGCCACCAGGAATGCCTGGAGATTTTGTCTGGTGGGGAGCCACCCGGCAGGGGACAGAGTGCCAAACTTCATGTTACCCCAGTGAGGTCGGGACAGCTCTCGTGAGGCCGATATGGCCCAAGTGAGGCCGGGACACCTCCAGTGAAGTTGGGACGGCCCCAGTGAGTTTGAAACGGCCCCAGGAGGTTGAAACGGATAATGGGGACCAGTATAGACTGATGAACAGGGGGAGATGCGGAGGCAGAGCAGCATTGAACAGACTGTCAAACTACAGTGGGAAGCCTGGGGAGGGTTTGGGGGGGTGTTAAGAGATCAACCAAAGGACTTATATGCATGCATATAAGAATAACCAATAGCTGAACCGGTTTGGCTCAGTGGATAGAGCGTTGGCCTGCGGACTCAAGGGTCCCAGGTTCCATTCCGGCCAAGGGCATGTACCTTGGTTGCGGGCACGTCCCCACTGGAGGGCGTGCAGGAGGCAGCTGGTCGATCTCTCTCATCAATTTTTCTAACTCTCTATCCCTCTCCCTTCTTCTCTGTAAAAAATCAATAAAATATATATATTTTTTAAAAAGAATAACCAATGAACACAAGACACTAGGGGGTAGGGGGGGCCAGGGGAATGTCAAGGGGGGGGGGAGGAGACATATGTAATACTCTTTGTAATACTTCAAGAAATAAAACTTATTAATAAAAAAAAGAATACCAAAAGGAGAATTATGCTCAGTGAAATAAGTCAGACAGAGAAAGACATGCCATGTGGTTTCACCTGCATGTGGATTCTAAAGAAAAAATAAATGAACAAACAAACCCTCATAGATGCTGAGAACATTTTGATGGTTGCCAGAGGGGAGAGGGAGTGGGGGCAGAGGTAAAAAGGTGAAGGGTGAAGGGATTAAAATGTGCAAATAAAAACTGTGTCAGGGATGTATGAGAATACAGTGAAAAATATTATAACAACTATGTATGGTCATAGGTGGATACTAGACTGATTGGGGGATCACTTCATAAGTTACATAAGTGTCTAAATCACTATGTTATCCACCTGAAACTAATATAACATTGTATGTCAATTGTAATTGAAAAATAAAAAAGTTATTTTAAAAAAATACCAAAAGGAGGAGAAAAAGAGAAGGGAACAAAATAAATATTTGAAGTAATAATGGCTAAAATTTTATGCACATTAATAACAGCAAACTACAAATCCAGGAAGCTCAGAGAACACCACATAAGATAAAAGACTAAAAATCTATACCTAGGGCCCGGCCCGCATGGCTCCGTGGTTGAGCACCGACCTATGAAACAGGAGGCCATGGTTCGATTCCCAATCGGGGCACATGCCCAGGTTGTGGGCTCGATCTCCAGTTGGGGAGGTGGGGGGCAGAAGGCAGCCCATCAATGATTCTCTCTTGTCCTTGATATTCCTATCTCTCCCTCTCCCTTCCTCTCTGAAATCCTATATAATAAAAGGTTAATATGCAAATCAACTGAATGGCAGAATGACTGGTCCTTATGATGTACACTGACCACCAGGGCGCAGATGCTCAATACAGGAGCTGCTCCCTGGTGGTCAGTGAACTCCCACAGGGGGAGCACCACTCAGCCAAAAGCCCTGAGCTGAACTCACCGCTGTGAGCACAGAGGCAGAGGAAGGAGCCTCTCCTGCCTCCGCAGCGTTAAGGATGTCCAATGGCTCCCAGACTGCAAGAGGGTGCAGGCTGGCCTGAGGGACACCACCCCCCCCCCCCCGAGTGTGCAAATTTTGTGCACTGGGCCTCTAGTCAATAATAAAAATATATCTTTAAAAAATAAAATAGCCCTAACTGGTTTGGCTCAGTGGATAGAGCATTGACCTGTGGACTGAAGGGTCCCAGGTTTGATTCTGGTCAAGGGCATGTACCTTGGTTGTGGGCACACCCAGTAGGGGGTGTGCAGGAGGCAGCTGATTGATGTTTCTCTCTCATAGATGTCTCTAGCTCTCTATCCTTCTCTCTTTCTCTCTGTAAAAAATCAATAAAATATATATTTTTAAAAATAAAATAAAGTAAAAATCTACACCTAATCCTATCATATTCAAATTGCAGAAAACCAAAGACAAAAAGGAAAATCTTGAAAGAAGTCAGAGGGAAAGCATCTTACCTATGGAGAAATAAAGATAAGAATTACATCAGAGTTCCTGTCATAAACCATGCAAGCAAGAATTGAGTGAGGCGAAATATTTAGTGTGGAAAGACAAAACCACCAACCAAGAATTCTTTATCCACAACAAATAATCTTAAAATTTATGTGGAACCACAAAAGACCCAGAATATCCAAAGCAATCTTGAGAAAGAACAAATTTATAGGTGTCACACTCTCTGGTTTTAAACTACATTGCAAAGCTATAGTAATTATAGCAGTATGGCACAGGCACAAATCAGACACACAGATCAATGGAACACAATAGAGAGCCCAGAAATAAACTCTCACTTACATGGTCAATTAATCTATGACAAAGGAGACAAGAATGTACAATGGAGAAATGAGAGTCTCTTCAACAAGAGGTACTGGAAAAACTGGACAGATAAATGAAAAAAGTGAAAATGAACCATTCTCTTACAACATATACAAAAATAAATTTAAAATGGATTAAATACTTAAATGTAAGACATGGAACCATAAAAGTCCTAAATCAAACATAGAAAGTAAACTCTTTGACATCACTTTTAACAACACTTTTTTTTATATCTCCTTGGGCAAAAGCAACAAAAGCAAAAATAAATAAATGGAAATATATCAAACTAAAAAGCCTCTGCACAGTAAACCATTAACAAAATGAAAAGACAATTTACTGAACAGAAGGAGATTCTTGCAAATAGCCCATAAGGTATTAATATCCAACATATATAAGGAACTCCTACAACTCAGTAACAAAAATATAAATAAACAATGCGATAAAAAGAAGGGCACAGGAATTAAGAGACATTCCTCTAAAGAGTACACACAGATGGCCAACACATCTAAAAAGATGCTCAAGCCCTAGCCGGTTTGGCTCAGTGGATAGAGTGTTGGCATGCGAACTAAAAGGTCCCAGGTTTGATTCTGGTCAAGGGCATATGTCTGGCTTGTGGGCTCAATAAAAAAATAAAAAAGATGCTTAAGCCCTAACTGGTGTGGCTCAGTGGATAGAGCATCGGCCACAGATTGAAGAGTCCTGGGTTCAATACCAGTCAAGGACACATGTCCAGGTTTCGGGCTCGATCCCCAGTAGGGGGTGTGCAGGAAGCAGCCAATCAATGATTCTCATCATTGATGTTACTATCTCTCCTTTCATCTCTGAAATCAATAAAAATATATTTTATTTTTTTTAAATATATTTTATTGATTTTTCACAGAGAGGAAGTGATAGAGATAGAGAGTTTGAAACATCGATGAGAGAGAAACATCGATCAGCTGCCTCCTGCACACTCCCCACTGGGGATGTGCTCGCAACCCAGGTACATGCCCTTGACCGGAATTGAACCTGGACCTTTCAGTCTGCAAGCCGACGCTCTATCTATCCATTGAGCCAAACCGGTTTCGGCAAAAATATATTTCAAAAGCACAATGAGATATCACCTCATGCCTATCAGAATGGCTACTATCAAAAAGTCAACAAATAACATGAATTGACAAGAATGTGGAAAAAAGGAAACCCCTGTGTACTGTTGGTGGAACTGCAACTTGGTGCAGCCACTACGGAAAACAGTGTGAAGAATAGAACAACCCGATGACCCAGCAATTCCGTTTCTGGGGGACTGTGTGAAGGGAGCAGTGTTACCCAAGGGGCAACAGGAAACCATGGAAAATTAGCCACACCCACAATTCAAATTAGGTCTTCACTGCTAAGTATTCATTCAGGATGCAGAATTAAGAACATGAACTGTCTGGATATAAAGAGTGTGTAGGGAGACAGGTCATTCTCAGGTCTCAGCAAAAGGGATGGTGTCTTGGAGGGCGGCAAGAGCCCATATCCCCTCTCCCACAGCAGCCTACTCCCACCATCACAGGGAATGGTGACTCCATTCTTCCTGTCCCTCAAAACACAGCCTCGGTGTCATCCCTGATTCCTCCTTCTCACATCCCAACCTAGTCTGTCAGCAAATTCTGTCAGTTTTACCTTCCAAATAAACCCAGAATTGGACCACTGAGATATCAGGATCAGCTGTGGAGGGCAGCAGCAGCTCCCCCTGGCCTCCCTGCCTCAGGCCAAATCCACTTTGACAAGCTCCCCCTCAGGGCTGCCCACCCGCCCTGCAGCCTCTAGCATAGAGTAGGCTCACCATCACTTCATTCCCAGACAATTCAGGACGTGCCCTGGTCAGCAAGGCCAGGTTGACATTGGGGACTGGGTGGCTCAGTCTGAGGAAAGCAGAGCATGTCACTCAGCTTAAGTCGAGTTTGCAGCCAGTCTCACCCTGGCTAGTATTTGGTCATCACCCACCTTCCTGGTGATGCTCCTGTAGTTCTAGAGCAGTGGTTCTCAACCTGTGGGTTGCGACCCCTTTGGCGGTCTGTTGGGGTCCAACCCCAGCAGGTCCGGGGTTCCCAAAGGTGTGGACAGAGTCGGCGAAGAAGGAATGACACAGAGGCTGCGTTCAGTTGATCAGCAACCTAGCCAGGTTCTGTCATATATTGTCTTTTTTTAAAAAAATATATTTTATTGATTTTTTTTACAGAGAGGAAGGGAGAGGAATAGAGAGTTAGAAACATCGATCAGCTGCCTCCTGCACACACCCTACTGGGATGTGCCTGCAACCAAGGTACCTGCCCTTGACAGGAATCGAACCTGAGACCCTTCAGTCCCCAGGCTGATGCTCTATCCACTGAGCCAAACCTGTTAGGGCACGTCGTTTATTGTCTTGTTACATCTGTATTTGTACCAGTTGACTTTAATCCTATCAATTTCTATTTCAAAGGTTAGGGCATTTCTTATCTCCATCCCAGGGAGTAAAGATTAAGTAGTTTAAGCGTGATTGTTCGTAGTTACAGTGATTAACTACCCGTCTGGCACTTAGGGAGGGGATAAAATCCCTTAACTAACTTCAGGGAAAAAGGAAACAACCTTTATCAGAGAGGTGACCCTGGTTAAAACACATAGCACCAAGAAGGGGAGCAAACATATTAAGAACAGTATGCCATATACGCCATGTCCCTTGAAACATACGCTGTGCAGATAATTCTTCCCTGCAGCGACTGTGTCAAGCAGCAAGGATGGACTGGCGTCCAGCAGCGGTCGAACGACCCTTTCACAGGGGTCACCTAAGACCATCCTGCATATCAGATATTTACATGACGATTCATAACAGTAGCAACATGACAGTTATGAAGTAGCAACGAAAATAATTTTATGGTTGGGTCACAACATGAGGAACTGTATTTAAAGGGCCAGAAGGTTGAGAACGGCTGTTCTAGGGACATGTGGGCCCTCAGACGGAATCCCATCACATTCATCTCCAACTGGAGCCACTTTCACAGGGAATTCCGTTTCTGCTCACTCGCATGTCCCATTTGTGGGCTCAGCGTCTCCTCCAGACTCTGGAATTGGATGAGGCTCCTGGGGTGCTCTCGGCAGAGGAGTCTTGAATCGCTGTGTCAACCAACCAGTCACAAAGACAACAGCTGCTTTCCTGACAGCCTCCGGGCACCCCCTCCACAAGCCTCCACCAAGACTTTGTCGGGCATCTGCGGTTAGTGGGCTGAAGGGGGAGACCTGATCGGAACACGCTACCTGCCAGGCACTGGGATGAAAGACAAATGCTGCTTCCAAGGAGTGTCCCGCCTGAGGGACAGCTGCAGACCATCACAGCCACCTCTGAGAACGGACAGGTGAAGCCGGGACCAGTGGTGCGGGGTGCGGAGCTGGGAAGCCCCCACAGGAGGCAGCCCTGGAACCTGGTCCCCACCCTTCAGGGCAGTGCTTCAGGCGCCCCCCGGCTTGTCAGAAAGGCGTTCTGATGCAGGTGGGCCGAAGTGAGCCCTGGTACTGAATCAGGTGGGCCTGTTTGGGAGCCTGGAGAGTCGCTGTGGTGGGTGGGGTAGGGGAGCGACCAGCTGATCGTCACTACCGCTCCCTGGATGGTCTGTAGCCCCAGGGCAACTCCCAGCATTGGCGGGCCCGGGCGACGGAGGTGGGGTGTGCGAGGCGTATAGATGGGTACAACCCAGTGAGACCAAAGGGCAGCCCGCGTGACAGGGGTCCCCAGGCGAGTGTAAAAGGAGACCCTGTCCTAGATGTTCTCGGGGGTGAAGGGGCTGTGCAGAGGGACCTGAGTGACACCTGTCCCCTGACCCCTTCTCTAGAGCAGTTTCACTCCTTCTCCACGCGTCCCTCCCCAGGGCCTGACAGCCTGGGTGCGGCTCTCACCAGCCCTCATCCCCACGCCTGCTCTGACTCCCTGATTCATCCCACCTTAGCTGAGAGCCCCCCCAGCTGCCGCTCTCTGAGCCACAGAGACAAGCAGGAGACGCCATCGGTGTTAGAGCTGAGGGCTTGATTGTTTTTTACTAACCTGCATGGAGAGTTTCAGAACAAGGAGCAGAAACATCTCAGGGAGCCACCCCATGGCCAGATGAGGGCAGGAACTGCCGGCATCAAATTCCAGGATGGACTGACTCCCCCTCCATTGATAATTTTTCTGAGAAAAATAGTTAGGAAGATGCTCAGCAGGTGGAAGGCGAGAGAAAGGCCAAAGACCCAAGGTCAGCGGGGACAGGGACTGCGGGAGGAGGCCTGTGCTGCTGCAGGAAGACGGCAGTTCCCTGGGGGCAGGAGAGGGGAGAGCATCACGGGGCAGTGGTGGGAGGTAGTCACCCAGTGCAGGAGCTGCCCGGGCTGGAGGCTGTGCGCCAGAAGCTGTGGGGCAGGCTAGGGGGAGGTCGGAGGATGGCAGAATTTGGTTTTGTACCTTCTTAGCCTTTACTGAAATTAGAGGGCCGTGAATGGGGCTTTTCCCTCAGGAGTTGGTACCTCTCCTTTCTCCACGGGCCTCACCCCTCCACCCCAAGGCGGCAGAAAGCTGTTGGAGGCAACTGCTGCCATCATTGGGCTCACCTCTCCGCTGTCCTCCCAGAGGCTTCTGGGAAAGTGGCTTCCTGAGCCCACGCCTGATGCACTACATCAGAACCTCTGGAGGCAAATCCCCGAATGCACTCCAGCAAAAAGCAACCCGGGCCCTAGCCAGTGTGGCTCAGTGGATAGAGCGTCGGCCTGAGGACTGAAGGCTCCCAGGTTCGATTCCAGTCAGGGCACATGCCCCAGTTGTGGGCTCATCCCCAGTAGGGGGCGTGCAGGAGGCAGCTGATTGATGATTCTCTCTCATCATTGATGGGTGGCTTTTAAGTGTGGTCAATCTGAAGATACCCATGGTCAAGGCCCTGAGCATCCATCTGGGCCTTTCTGGGCCTTTCTCCAGCTTCTTGACAATGGGCTGGGGAGAGCGCTATACAGCACTCTGCTGCTTTCCCAGGCAAACCAGCCATCTCAGCTTCCTCTCCCGCCTCTAGGATTTGAGCGGTGGGTAGAGGTCATCGCAAGCAATAGTTCAATATGTTGGCTGCTTTTCAGAATCATGTGGTGTCTTTCTAAGAGTTGCCGTGGTCCATAGACCAATGGAAGTGCCAGCCTTCAGCTGGGACACAGATCCACACATGAAAGGCGTGAGGTGACGAGGGGGCAGTCAGGAGGAGGCTTGGCCCCAGCCCACCTTACCACAGACTCCTCAGAATAATTGGTAAAAACACAAATACCTAGAAAATAAAAGTAAAAGCCATTATATTCACATAGAGTAATAAAAAATTAACAGTTTATTAGGTGAGCCAGTTTTCCATGTCACTAACAGTAATTTCAACCAGATACTATACTGTACTTATTGTACAGTAAATAAGGTATAGCAGTGGGTCTAATGAGTGATATCATTTCAAAAGAGTGATAAACAATATTTCAAGATGTCTTCAGCAGCCGCAATGTAATCTCAATGTAATGTGACAGCTGGCGTTTCTTTTGGTGACAAGTCATAGCGCTACAGTGATTGGTTGCTTCCATTCATAACTTCCAGGGAGCATCGCCACCTGCTGGCCATTGTTATGAATGCAAGCCCTCAGGCCCCACCCCAGATGGTTGTATCTCCCTCTTCCATAGGAAGAGCCAGCTCCACCCCCTTTCCATCTAAAGTAGAATGGTTTTCAATATGTGAGAATTTGGTAAGTGGAAGGTTATCTCATGTTAAAAAGGAAATTAAAAGCCCGGCTGGTGTGGCTCAGTGGAACAGAGCAGCGAACCCAGAAATGGGCCCAAGCCATTATGCTCAATTAGTATTTGACAAAGGAGGCAAGAACATACAACGGAGAAGAGACATTCTCTTCAATAATGGTGTTGGGATAATTGGACAGATACATGCAAAAAAATGAAACTAGACTTACATCATACACAAGAATAAATTCAAAATGGATAAAAGACTTAAATGTAAGTCATGAAACCATAAAAACCTTAAAAGAAGAAAACATAGGCAGCAAAAATATCAGACATTTCATGTAGCAGAATTTTCGCTGATACAACACCAAGGGCAAGGGAAACATAGGAGAGAATAAACAAATTGGACGACATCAAACTAAAATTGTCCTGCACAGCAAAAGAAACCATCCTCAAAATGAAAAGGGTTGGGAGACCATATTTCCCTAGAGCAAGTCCCACAAACCTCACCTCCTGGTCCCAGGTTCCCACCGCTGGGGGCAGACTGGGGGGCCATCAGATGTAGGTATGTATCCATCATATGCTCAACCAGGGCTGCACAGGGCAGGTGAGACAGCTCCTCAGGATGTGACATGAGCAGGTGGAGGACCACAGCTGACTCAGCGGGGGAAAGCGCAGGGGCATGGCAGCTGTGGGAGATGGTTGACAGGTACTTGTAGATCTTTTCAAAATCCACTTCGAGGTCTCCCTCAGCAGAGCGGCCAGCAGCTGCTTCAGGGGTGGGGCCAGCAGCCTCAGGGCTCGGTTTCTCTTGTCTGCTAGGGGTGTTAAAGGGCAGTAGTTTTCCATGTGCCTGCGTTGGCTTGGACACCTTGGAGTACAGGAGGCTGACGGGCTCCACGGCCATGATGGTGAGCGCCTGTGAGAAAGCCACAGTCAGAGCTTCCTCCGGTGGGCCTGTGACCTTCTTAGCCAGATCCATCCACACCTCGATGGGAGCTGGGGGCTGTGTTTCCCGACGCCTTGGACCCTTTAGTCCACCTGGATGCACCTTCTGAATGGCTTCCCGGGCCACAGGGTTCTTGAGCTGCTGGAGGAAATCCCGAATCTGCAGTAGTCGGAGCAGCTGCCGCTTCTCGAGGGCGCTCCAGACGGCGCCATGGGCCACGTCGCCCCCATAGCGCGGCCCGGGGAGGGGGGCGGGGGCGGGCAGCCTTGGTGGAGGCTTCATGCTGCCGAAGGCAGAGTTGGCGGACCAGCCCCGCCCCTGGGGGCGGGGTTACGGAGCCCGCTGGGGCCCGCAAAGCACTAAAGTTGCTTTTTGGTTTTTTTTGGATTTTTAAAATTCAAGTTTTATTATTTTTTTGGGGCCCGCAAAGCACTAAAGTTGCTTTTTGGTTTTTTTTGGATTTTTAAAATTCAAGTTTTATTATTTTTTTGGCACCATAGTAAATAATTCCTAGAGCGGGTCACTTCAACAGTACCAGGGAACCTCCTCAAACACCCCATTCCCCACACATGACTGTTACAGAGCCAGTCCCCCAGAGACAGACCACAGACTCATAGATGGTTTGAGCAAGCAAGCGTTTATTGAATTACAGATCCGGATCTGGGCCCCTGCTGTAACTGACACCGCAGCAGGCAATCGCCGGGCGGAGGGGCAGTCCCTCCTTTTATCACCCCTCCCGACCTTGGCTGCCCCCCGAGCGAGGGCCAGGCGGAATTCCTGGGATTTTGCTAAAGCTATTCTTCTCCCTGACAGGCTTTGCTCAGCTTTCTTCCTTCCCCAGATGCCTCCTGTGACTTGGACATGTTTTTTCAAGTCTGGTCTGCCCCTATGTCTGATTCAAGTTACAAGCTATGTTCAATACTTGTCCACCCTGGTTGGGCCCCCCACCCTGCGATTTCTATCTCAATGACATTTAAGGAGGAAGAGACCGTGGCCGCTGCCTCTGCAGTACAAAAGGCAGTAAATCTTTCAAATCTGAAAAGCCAGGCTTTGGATTTTTGGAGTGGGTTTAATCAGGCAAATTTACCATCATTCATTAGTCAGAACAAGCAATAATAATAATAATAATAATAATAATAATAATAAAGCAGTTCTCAATTCCTAACATCTCTGTCTAACCCCCGTCATTGCTTGTGGAGGCTCAGCTCATGCATACTGTGGCCAGCTCCATCTCGGTCCATCCTCATTCAAACTGAAAACCAGACACACACAGAAGGCACCTGCCCTGGCTTCCAATCGAGAGGGCAAACAGTGCTTCTTGGTTCAATACAACACATGGCAGGGCCTAATCCTAGACACTAGGCTGTCCGAAATGCCATTTAGGACAAAGTCCATCCCTAAATCAGGCATTGCCTCTGAATTTCCTCTAATTACTTCACAAGCCGAGAAAGGCAAAGCAACCAAAACTCAGACTCCTATGTAAGGATTCGGGCCTCAACTACTGCAGGACTCTTGGAAGTGGTGGGCTCACTTCAGCTCAGAGCGAAACGGTTAGGTATTACCGACTTTCTGAGAGATTCGAGACAGAAAGGTAATAAAACAGTGGCATCCAGTGCTAACCACCTCAAAATGTTTGAAAAAGTGAGAAGGCCAAATCCATTCCTTCTGTCCTGTGGATCCCTTGAGGAGTCATCAGTGGCCCATGAAGACCTTTCCTAGTCACAAGGCATAAATATATAAAAATACATATTGGTAGGTTTCTAAATCTGACAGTGCTCTCTCAAACACAGCTCTGCTCAGTGGCTTTATTACTGCACCTCTGCAACAAAACGGTGCCACCGGTGGGTGACGAGTGACGTCAGGAACGCCAGAAGGAGGAAGTCAGAAAGCCATTGGGGACAGGAACCTCCTTGCGCTGCAAACATTCCTCCAAGAACCGCTTGAGGCGTATGAAGGACCCCATCTGTCCTGAGCTTGTAATGGCTTCAATCCTGGGGCAGTAGTCCTCTTTGATGAGAAGCATCATCTTCCAGAACTGGGCCTGATACTGCTTCATGAGGGCATTCCCACACAGCTCTAAGAAGTCCAAGAGGAGGGTGGCCGTCACGTCCGGCAGGGGCTCCATGTTTAGTATCTGTGCCAACCAGCGCCAGCCATGGTTTAAGCCATGAGGGTGAACCTCTCGTCGAGTTCCATATGGCCACCGGAGCTGGATGATGGCAGCATAGAGACGCATCATCCCGGACATGCATTTCAGAAAGCGGTCCTGCTGCTCCACCTTGGAATCCTTCACTTGGTAGCCAAGCATTCTTTGATAGTCTTCCAAAGCCATTCCCTCCCTGAAAGCCGGGTAGAGAGGGACAGAGTACGGACAATTCTTGTGCAGATGAGCCAATATGAGGTCCCCCACCCTTGGGTGCAGCTCCCAGATCCCGGACGCTAAGGCAGCGATGGGGAACGCAGCTTCATGATGAGAGGCCACCTCCTCCTCTCCTTGTTTCACAAACTTCTCTGCCAGTTTGTACTGGACAAAGTCCAGGCCCTGTGGATTCAGTGTGACAGACACAGAGCGCCCACCAGATGGAACAGGTTTCCCAGAGAGCAGGTTGTGGATCTTGTCAAAGATCTCCTTCAGCTTGGAGCCTGCGATGGTGGAGATCTGGCTCACTGGGATAGTGGCTGCCTTCTGGAGGTCCATCTTTATCTTTTTGACCTGGCTGTCTTTGCTGCCTGTCAGTCCCTCAAAGGCCAGCACACACTGACGGGAGGCCTCCTGCAGCTGCTGGTGCCACTGCATTGTACTGTCTTGGACCTTCACCTGGAGGCCTTCACTCCGTGTCCCTCCCGGGCCCTGGCTGGGAGCGGGGCACTCGTTGTGGACCTCTGGCCTCTGCTGAACCTGTGTGTCTTGCCGCTTCACCCGGGCCTCCTCTTCATCCTGCCTCCTCCTCTTGTCTTCACACGCCCTAGCTTCTGTCAGGAGGTCCCGCATTTCTTGCAGCGCGCTCTCGGCCACGGCTTGGTCCTCTGCCGTGGGAACGCCGTTCTCCGTGGTGGTCCGAATGATCCCCGAGATGAGGCCGCGCAGCTGCTTGCCTCGGCTCCGCAAGGCCAGCAGGTCCACCTTCGGGTCTCTGTGCTGGCCCACAGAGTCCAGCTGCTGGTTGAGGTGCAGCAGCTCCTCCTGAAGGGCATAGAGGCTCCGCAGGCGGAGCTGGCCTTCCTCCCTCCGCAGCCGCTGCTGCTCTGCCTCCCACAGCTTCAGGTGGAGAATCTCCGCTCTGTGGCGATGCTCCGCTTTCAGCTTTTCTTGCTGCGCCAGGGCTTCTCTGGAGCTCTTGTCCAGCACTTCCCTCAAGTCCTGGAATTCTTTGCGATGCTCCCGTTCCTTGCGTTCATCAAAACGCTTCAGCTGTTCAGATGCCATCTCAGAGAGCGCTCGCACCTTCCTCTCCTGCTCCTCCTGCCACAGCCTCAGGCCCTCTGTTCCTTGCATTCTGTGCACTAGCTCATACATTCGGATGCAGCCTTCCACCTCGATGCCCCTGGAGGACCGAAGTAACATGGGTTCCGTGTGCTGGGACTCACGTGTGCCCTTGGTCCCACCTGGTGTTGCTGGTGTTCTTGGGGATGCTGGTGAGAAGGCAAGGCTTCTTATGGGAGACCTGGGAACAAATGAAGGTTGGTCCAGGCCTGAAGTGGAGCTAGAGGATGTCGAAGTCTCTGAGGCAGACAGGTTCTCTTGTGTGTGGGGTAGGACATGATCTACCACCCACCCGGCGTAAGACGATAGCTGGGGAGTGGACGCACGTTCTTCTAAAACACCCTCGCCCCGCAGGAGCCAGTCGCGGTGGTAGCAGAGGCGACCTTTGCCGGAGCTGCGCAGTGCCTGCAGGGACTCCCTGCGGCAGCGGCTGAGGCGGCGGCGGCTCTCGGACGGCATGGCCCGTGCTGCAGCCACTCTTCCGAGGTGCCGCGGGGGGAAAAAACAAACCCTCGAATCAGCCGCCCTGGAAGCGGAAGCGAGCGCTCCCTCACTCTAAGGTTGCTTCCTAATTGCTCTAGCCAAGTTCTGGTCAGGATCTCCAGCCAAGTTCTGTCTCGGATCTCCAGCCAAGTTCTGGTTTGGATCTCCTGCCAAGTTCTGGTTAGGTTCCCCAGCCAGGTTCTGTGTCTCCTTGCCTTGGGACGTCTGTATTTATACCAGCTGATTTGAATCCTGTCGGTTTCTATTCCAAAGGTTAGAGCTGGTTGGGCGCTGGCAGGCGGGGGCGGAGCCACGGACAGGCCCTTCCACCGGGAACCCACCAATCACACCGCCCCTCAGCCCGCGCCTGTGCCCTCCTCTGCAGGCCCTGCGTCCCAGGAGGGCCCTTTGCTCCCTGCCAGCCCTGTGCTGCCCGCCATTATTGTCCGCCCTGAGGAGCCAGTGTTCCCCTCTTGCCCTGTGTTCCCAGCCGGCTCAGTGCTCCCCGCAGGCCCTGGGCTCCCCGCTGCCCCTGTGTTCATGGCCTGTGCTGTGCTTTGGCGGGTCCTGTGCTCCCTACAGGATTTGTGCTCCTCGCTGGCCCTATGCTCCCCACCAGTCCTGTCCTCAGTGAAGCCCCTTACACCACGGGGGCCTTGTTTTCGTCATCCTCCCTCAGCACAGACCCTTGCAAGTCTTCCCAGCAGCAGATCCCAATACCTCCACCTACAGCCAGGCCTTCTGCCACCCCTTTCCATCTGAGGGCTCTGGGGAGCACCTCGCCTGCCTCCACCAGCTGCTGGTGGCCTCTGGCATCCTGCTCTCAGAGCTAATATAAGAAAGCATACACATTTTATTCACCTCAACTTCAACCTCTGCCTCCCATGCCCTCCAAGGCCCGCTTAGTTTGGTGTTTTTGCATCTCCGGTCTCCCCCTTCCTGCACCCCTCCCCCGCGCTCTCCTTTGAGGGAATAAACACCAGGCATCGCAGCCATGTTCAGCAGAAGGAGAAAGAGAGGGAGAGAGAGAGAGAGAGAGAGAGAGAGAGAGAGAGAGAGAGATACAGCGAGAGAAACATTGATGTGAGAGAAACATGGGTTGCTTGCCTCCCACAAAAGCACCCTGCCTAGAGCCAGGATAGAACCTGGTAAGTGCAACCATGTGTGTGCCCTTGACCAGGATTCCCTTGTGACCCCGAATGGAACCTTCAGCTTTCCATTGCATGATAGGACCTCTCACCTACTGAGCCACACCTGCAGGGCTCCGTTTTGTCTTTCAATTGGATCTTATCATCTGTTTTTACTGGAAGAGCTTATAGCCAGTTAAGGGTGCTTGCGATGTTATGGTTTACTGAGTGTTTTGGAATCCTCTGTTTCTATTTTGCTTTCCTGCTCTCTCGTCCTGTATGTTGAGGACTTTCTGTAGTGCTATGTTTGAATTCCTTTCTCTCATTTCTCGCATGCCTCCCATAGACTTTCGTTGTGTGGTTACCTGTACTCTTGACTTAGGACAAATTACATTGGAGGTTGAAAAACCGAGAGAAACACACACACACACACACACACACACACACACACCCCAAACCACCCCCAAGGTAAAGCCCTACCTCACACCACACTCCATCACTGCTAGATGTATTCAAGGACAGTTGACAACTTGGATAGCAGAGACAATGAACAGGGCTTCTATAGAGTTATATGTCAATTTTCAAATGAAGCACGTGGTTAAGGTCATTTTTAAGTTTTGTGTTTTTTTAGTAAATTCATTAGGTTTAAGGGCATCCATTTGCCAAGGATGGAAAGGACAGACAGATATGTGACAGGCAATGATAAGCACTGAAATAGTCCTTAAAATCCAGAAATTCTACTGATTAAAAAAATACAAATGGGACCGATGTTTGTAACCATTCATTGCCCAGAAATAGAATCAATTGCAATGAATGAAGAGAAATGAGGAAAGAAATAATAAAATAACATAAAATAAAATAACCCCCCCCCAACACTCTTCACAGGTCCTGGGTCCGAGGAGTCCGCACAAGAGGCGACACCAGGCATCGCAGCCAGGTTCAGGAGTACCTTTCCTTGAGATGCTTTTGGTGAATGCCACCTGAAGGGCGGCTGTGCGGGGGGCCTAGCCTGGGGCATGAGCGTCCCCACCCTAAACTTGACCTCCAATGGGTGATGACGGCGATTCAGTCCTGGGGCCGTCCGATTGGTGGGTCTCTGGCTCCTCCCACCAAGCTCTTGGGCTATAAAATGGAGCAAGGTGAGCGGCCCAGGGCCTTCTGTTTGCAGAGCTTCTCAGCCCTGGGAGCTTTGTCGCCTTCGCTTTCAGAGGAGCGATCTCGCAAAGACCCTGTCTCTGGTCATAGAGGCCACTGAAGCGCCTGGCTAGAACATGGCTAGGCTGCAGAACAACTGAAGGCTGTTTCCGTGTCATTCCTTCTTCGCTGACTCCGTGCAAACCTTTGGGAACCCCTGGACCTCTGGTGAGTATAGAATTTAAATGTCTATGTTTTTATTTTTTTGAGTAAATATCTCAAAAAAATGCCTACTTTGGAGCAATTTAATAGAGTGATCTTTGGTATAATATGCTCTTTCATTATTTATTTTATTTTACTTTAGAAATTGTTGGGGCCTGAAACTCGAAAAGCGAAGGCGCAGTTCCCGGCATTCCTGGTGGGTGGTACTTCCCGTTGACCCCAAGCTGAGGTGAGGCACTTCTGGGCCTCTGTCTCTAAGGCGGGGAAGATGGAGGCAGCGTCGGTGTTGGTCCGGGTTGAGTGGATAAAGAACTGGGCGAAATCAGGGAGAGGCGACCTGTTGGACTTATGTTGGCTTCTCAGCGAAAACAAGAGCCACGGCAGTTCCACTTACAGAGATTTCCAGCAAGCTCTCTATGAGTTATCACACCATGTCATTCAAGGAAATCTGAAGCCCGAACAAGCAGCTGATGTTTTCAATGACATCAGCGAATTTCATGAGGATGTGCCTTCCATTCTTGTTGATGTCTTTTGCATGTTAGATGTTGAGACAACCGTTTTAGAAGGGAAGAGCAAGAGAGACTGTTTTACACAATTGGTATCAGCGTCTTCGTATTTCATTTCAGACACGATTCTAAAGGAACTCCTGAATCCAGAAACATTGGAATCATTAGGACTTATCAAACAATCATGGCAATTCCATCAAACATCAGTGAAAATCAAGACAAAACTCTTTTATATGCAGCAAAAGTTCAACTTGTTAAGAGAAGAGAATGAAGGCTATGCTAAGCTGATTGTTGAATTGAGGCAAGATTTATCGGGAAATATGACTTGTGATTTAATCTTACAAAATATCAAATCCTTAATAGGATGCTTTCATCTAGATCCCAATAGAGTTTTGGGTGTCATTTTAGAAGTGTTTGAATGCAGACCAGAATGTGATAACTTCTTTATATGTTTATTAGAATCTTGTGTGAATATGTGTGAGCCGCAAACACTTTGTCATATACTTGGGTTCAAATTCAAGTGTTACCAGGAGCTGAATGGAAAGACTCCTTCATCTTTCTGAAGAGTTGCAGAAGTGCTCCTACAAGGTAATCTTATTGATTTAAATGATCTCTATGTGCATCTTCTTCCAACTGATAATTGCATGATGGATGAATATAAACGAGAAATGGTGGAAGCTAAGGCCATTCTTCGAAAACTTACGGTGGCTGTATTGTTCTGAAAAAATGGATAAGCAAGATAAGGCAAAGGAAGAGGAGGAGGAGACAGTAGAAAAGCCACCTGACAACCAAAAACTTGGTTCGTTAGAAGCCTTATTAAAGATTGGCGATTGGCAGCATGCGCAGAACATGATGGATGGGATGCCTCCATACTATGCTGCTTCCCACAAGATGATAGCTCTTGCTATTTGCAAGCTTATTCACATAACTATTGAGCCTCTCTACCAAAGAGTTGGCATTCCTAAAGGTGCTGAAGGCTCACCTGTTCGTGCTTTGCAAAATAAGAAAGCGCTAAAACAAGCAGGGAGCTTTGAGGATTTGAGGACAGATGCCTTCAATATGTTCTGTTACCTCGGTCCCCACCTTTCTTGGGATCCCATTTTATTTGCAAAAGTGGTGCGCATAGGCCAATCCTTTATGAAGGAGCTTCAGTCTGATGGAAGGAAACAAGAGGTTCAAGAGAAAGTGGACGTTATTCTTAGCTGTTTACTTGGCATTACTGACCAGGCCCTACTTCCATCTCTTTCTCTAATGGACTGCAATGCTTGTATGACTGAGGAACTATGGGGAATGTTAAAAACATTTCCATATCAGCATAGATATCATCTGTATGGCCAGTGGAAGAATGAAACTTACAACAGGTCCCTACTTTTAGTAAAAGTTAAAGCTCTAACAATAGACCAAGCTAGAGATATCATGAACCATCTCACCAAGGAAAATGTGAGGCCTTCTGGAAGACAAATTGGGAAATTGAGCCACAGCAATCCAACTATTCTGTTTGATTATATCTTGGCAAAAATACAGATGTTGGCACCTGTAGTAGATTCACTGGAATGCCTCACCTCATTGAATTACGATGTCTTGGCCTATTGTATCATTGAGGCTTCAGCAAATCCAGAAAAGGGAAGGATGACACATGACGATACAACCAGTTCAAGCTGGCTTCGGCCTCTTGTTAGTTTCTGTGCTGCAGTCTTTCCTAAATATCCAATGGATCTGGCTGGTCTTCTGCAATATGTGGCTCATCAGCTCAAGGCAGGCAGAAGTATTGGCCTGCTCATATTGCAAGAAGTGGTACATAAAATGGCAGGAATAGAAATCACTGGGGAAGAGACGATGACAACGGAGCAACTAGAGGCCATGACTGGTGGAGAGCAACTGAGAGCTGAGGGAGGTTCTTGTGGCCAGACCAGAAACACTAAAAAATCCTCCCAGAGATTAAAGGATGCCCTATTGGACTATGACCTTGCTCTTCCCCTTGTTTTGATGATAGCTCAGCAGGGGGATAGGGTGATCTTACAGGAAGGTAGAGAGAAAGATGTGGAACTAGAGGGAAAGCTCTATGACCAGTGTCATGATACCTTGGTACAGTTTGGTGGATTTTTAGCATTGAATCTAAGCACAGAAGAGCACACAAAGAGAGTGCTTTCGATTGATGTGCTCTATCACGAATTTCATATACCCCATGATGCAGCATTTTTCTTGTCTAGGCCAACGTATGCACGCCATATCTCATCCAAATGTGATGAACTTAAAAGATCAGACAAGGGAAGTAAACAGCAACATAAAGTCCACAAGTACATAGCATCATGTGAAATGGTGATGGTGCCTGTCCGTGAAGCGGTAGTCTCATTGCCCGTTTCCAATGTCTGGGATGACATCAGCCCTCGATTCTATGCCACATTCTGGTCACTGACAACGTATGACCTTGCAGTTCCACACACCAGCTATGAACGGGAAGTCAGTAAACTTAAAGTCCAGATGAAAGCACTTGATGACAATTAAGAAATGGCTCCAAAGAAAAAGAAAAAAGAAAAGGAGCGCTGTGGCCAAGCTGCTTGAAGAAGAAAAGAAACAGATGGAACATGTACAGCGAGTTCTACAGAGACTGAAACTAGAAAAGGACAACTGGCTTTTTGCCAAATCTAGACCAAAGGAGACCATCACAAAATTTTTACAGCTGTGTATATTGCCTCGATGTATTTTTTCAGCAGTCAATGCTGTTTACTGTGCACGTTTTGTTGAATTGGTACATCAACAGAAAACTCCAAATTTTTCCACACTTCTTTGCTACGATGGAGTTTTCTCTGACATCATTTTCACATTGGCAAGCTGTACTGAAAATGAAGCGCGTCGATATGGGAGGTTTCTTTGCTGTATATTAGAGACTGTGACTAGGTGGCACAGTGATAGAGCCACATACGGAAAGGAATGTGGAAACCACCCAGGATTCCTGACTATACTGCGGGCAACTGGATTTGATTGGGGAAAACAAGCTGATCAACTAGACTATGAAAATTTCTGACATGTGGTACATAAATGGCACTACAAACTAACCAAGGCATCGGTATATTGCCTTGAAACAGGTGAATATATTCACATGAGGAATATCTTGATTGTGCTAACAAAAATACTTCCTTGCTACCCGAAAGTTTTAAATCTGGGTCAGGCTTTGGAAAAAAGAGTGCATAAAATCTGCCAAGAAGAAAAAGGGAAAAGGCGTCGTCTACATGCATTAGCTACCGGCTACTCTGGGCAGTTGAAATGTAGGAAGTCATACATGATACCTGAAAATGAGTTTCATCGCACGGACCCCACTCCGAAGAACGCAGTATACAATGGGCCTGTTGGCGGGTCTTCTTCATCTTCCAGAGGAAGTGCATCTAAATCTCATGAAAGCAGTGCTGATAAGGATGATAACTCAATGGAGATGACTCCTTCACCACTAATCAAGAGTAAGGAGAGAGAAACAGGCAGGAAAGGATTGGACACGTCAAGGGAAAGTAGATCCAGAGAAAGAGAGAGAAAAGATGAAAAGGACAGAAAAGGTTGGAAACGGCATCACTCAAACAATGACCGGAAAGTGCTACCAGACTTAACGAAGAGGCGAATGAAAGGAGAAAATGGAACGATGGCGGTTTAAAAACACAAAAGTGAAAATCCAAGTGATAATCCTTATCCAAATGAGAAAAACAAGGTGGGGGGAGTCAAAATTCTTCAGGCAATGAAAAAGGCAGCGAATCATTTAAATATGAAAAGATGGATAAAAATCTCCCCCAGTGGCAAAAAAGGGTATATACAGACCCCTAAGTTGAAGGTCCCCTGGAGGAGGATGTCAACGCTCCATGCATCACTCTCGGAACAGTATCTCCCATAATTAAGAGTGTCTGGTGTTGCCCATTTCAGGGGAATCTGCTTGAAATCAAAAGATGACTGCAACCCACCATCCTCTAGACAAGTCATTTCAAAGTCACCAGTTGTCAGGATATTCTTTTCACCTCTAGTCAGTTCCTTGCAGCATGGTTCCTGTGTATACAATTTTCATTTGAAATTCGACACCCGGAAGCAGCATCTGATGGTTCCTGTGTATACAATTTTCATTTGAAATTCGACACCCGGAAGCAGCATCTGATGAAAATTTCATCCCTTTTTTTTCTCAGAAAAGAGAGGAAACGGCCTCCGGGGACTCGTTCCTTAATGATGTGAATAGACTGCGGTGATGTGCAAACTCCTATACCTTTGGTGATATTGGGATGACTGATTGTATTACGTGAGGATTTTGGCTTCTTGAAAAAAATTTATCTTTAGTCCCTACCAGGAGCCGTTTTTCAAGGGACCTGGGGTGTAGGACATATGTCTGCTCCCCCTCTTAAGCGCTATGTGTTTTAACCAGGATCCCCTCCCCGAGAAACGGTCGTTTCCCCAGCTTAGGTGTTAACAGGACTATGGAAGGAAATCAATCAGTAAACCCCCCCTATTATTACAGAAATACCATGTACTACTTATGAAGAACTTGGACTAAGACCATTGGAAATAAATGTGGGACTTGTTTGGCCCACATCCCCAGGGAAAGCACCAGAACCTATACCCCTGGAGACCCACTGACACAGGGAAGTCCCAGCAAAGGCAAGCAGCAAGGCTGGGAGGACATGAACTTGACTGGGTAGGATAAACTCCTTCAGTCACTTCGTTGTAGCTTATCAGTAGAGCAGTAGAAGAGTGACCTTGGAATAGCCCTTATAATGGAACACAAGAGATTAACCTAGACAAGATCAAAATCAACAGCACTAGATAGAGACTAGAGACAGGATTATGGACATGAAACTAGGAACAGTAGAAGGTTTCCTGAAACATACCATGATGTAATCTACACTAATAAAAGAGAAACATGGTAATTAGCATACGACCACTACCCTTTCATTGGCTAATCAGTGAGTATATGCAAATTAACTGTCAGCCAAGATGGCGGCCGGCAGCCATGCACTGAACCTAGCAGGGAGGCTCGCTTGCTCCAGTGACTGAGGACTCCAATGTTCCCCGCCTAACTTGCCGGCCTCTCAGCTGCAACTCTAAGCAACTATGTACTATGTTGCAAATAAGAAGCTAAACAAAACCCCAGAAACCGGCTTTCATTCAGCCTGGATTCATCCAGCCAGACCGCAACATTGTATCGATGTTTTCAGCAGCGAGGCCTCAGAGCTAAAGCTGGCCTAGAATTAAAAAAACAAACAAACAGAAAACAAGGAGCGGTTGGGAGCTTCAGTTACTCGCTTCAGGAAAACAGCCCTCAGCCCCTCACCCAGATTGGCCAGGCACCCCAGTGGGGACCCCCACCCTGATCCAGGACACCCTTCAGGGCAAACCAGCCAGCCCCCACCCATGCACCAGGCCTCTATTCTTATAGTAAAAGGGTAATATGCCTCCTGGCACCTGGATCAGTGGAGCAGCAAGGCTCCCAGCACCGGGATCAGTGTGACAGGGGGCAGCGCCAAAATCCCCTGATCGGCCCTGCTATGTGTGTGACAGGGGACGGGGCCACAACCTCTCTATCCGCCCTGCTCTGTTCATGACAGGGAAAGGCACCCCAACCCCCTGATCAGCCCTGCTCTGTGCCTGATAGGGGGGAGCTCCCCAATCCCCTGATTGCCCTGTGGCTCTGTGTTTGACAGGGTGCAGGGCACCAACCCCCTGATCAGCCCTGCTCTGTGTGTGACAGGGTGTGGCACCTCAACCCCCCCTCCACTGGCCCTACTCTGTGTGTGACAGGGTAGAGCCATAACCTCTCCATCGGCCCTGCCCCGAGTGTGACAGTGGTGGTGCCCCAACCCCCTGATCGGCCCTGCTCTGTGGGTGATAGAGGGTGGCGCCCCCAACCCCCCTCCATGGCCTTGCTCTGTGTGTTACAGGGTAGAGC
>NW_005872164.1:216730-218703 GCF_000147115.1 Myotis lucifugus
AGCAGGGTTAAATTTTGACAGGGGGTAAAAAGAGTAGGGAAAATCAAAAGCTGGAGTAGGGTAAGAGAAACAGGACAGCAAAAGGGAAAAAGTGGGGAAGATTGTTTAGCACAGAGGCAAATTGAGGTAGAGAAAAATGTTGCTAAAGGAACGATGAAAATAGAATGGAGAACATTAGTCCCAAAATAAAATAAAGACAAAATAAAATGACACTTTAAAGAATGGTAAAATGGTAGCGGTAATAATACTAGTTAAAAATAAAAATGTAGTAGCTGAAAGGGCAAAATCAGGTGATGGAGAAAAAGAAAAAAGAAAAAAAGAAAAAAAATGTTTTCTTAGTTAAAAGGAGAAAAAGTAATTTTAAAAAATAAAAATAAAAATGTGCAGTAATGCAGGTGCTTCAGATCTTCTACTCTTCTTATTGGCACGCCCGGAATTCAGGAGAATGTTGAATTTCCCTCTGATACACTGTTCCTCCGTGTTGTAAGCCACAGTCCTGATTTTAAGGCCGGCCGTAAAATCCCCTTATTGCCTTATCTGTATTTACAGAAGAGTCAGTTCGTGGCTCTGCCTCTGGGTGGCAGTGTGTCTGGATTGACCTCCGAGGCTATAAGTTCTCTCTGACCAGGAGCTCTCTATTGTACCTGAACCAGCTCCGCCCAGAGCTGGTTCCCCAGGCGCCACTCCCAGCTCTGTTTCCCAGGCTCCCCAAAAACAATCTTCCCCTACAAGCTCTGCTAGTGACCCCAACTGGGCAATCACATGCACTGGGTCAACAATCAAACTCACAGAAGTAAGAGGAAGTGTGCAAACAAGAGCCTGGGAAGCTGTTCTAACTCACAGGGTTCCACCCTCCAGAACTGCGCGGGATGTCTGCGCGGAATGTCTGCACGCGCTCAAGCCCCTGGCGACAAGTAGCCGGCTATCAGGGAAACTCTGAGGCTGCCCTTTTGCATCCAGTCCAACTATGGGCTCATTTATAGTGTTACCTTCTGGCAGCAGCCCTGCGGGAGCCCTCCCCACTTGCGGGTCACGCTGGCCTCTATGGGCCCGGATTTTGGAGGGGGTAGATTTCCCCCTGCGCCCGCGTGCGCGCGTTCCTCGCTCCAACCTGAACTGCAAACCGCACCTTTGGGGTAAGTCTAACCTTTCCGTGGAGGGGTGCAGATCTCCTCTGGGCTCTTACAGTCGCGTTGCTTTCGAGTCGTTGCCTCCGGGTTAGTAGCCGATCTCTGGATGCCGGTAACAGCTACCTGAGATGGCGCGGTCTCGCCGCTGCGCTGGCGCCCAGGGGGAGGTTTCAGCCTCAATCTCTAACCATCCGCATTTTTTAGGAGTTCTCTGTCTTTCCTGGCTGCAGACTGTCTCTCAGCTGAACCTCCCCAGCTTGATCGGGCTGATTGTTACCCGTTTCAGCTGCTCGCCCCTATCTGCTCCGGGACAAAGCACCAACACCACAATTGTTATATAATAATTAGGAAATGCATAGTACTGTGGCAAAAACTCAATTTACTCTTTGTTTCAAACTGACAGATTTTTTTTTTGCAACAGTCTAGATTTCCAACTTTCTGGTACTTTAAATTAGGTATTTTGAAATATATTTTTATTGAGGAAAGGAGAGGGAGAGAGAAATAGAAACATCACTGATGAGAATCATTGATCAACTGCCTCCTGCATGCCCAACATTGCGGATCAAGCTCACAACCCAGGCATGTGCCCTGATCTGGAATCGAACCATTACCTCCTGGTTTATAGGTCAATGATCAACCACTGAGCCACACCAGCATGGCTAGGTATTTTTATTGATTGTTCTTTATGAATTATAAATAAAAGATTTGAGGAGGGACTTTTTCTACTCTGTCCTAATTTTTTCAGAGAAGAGATGAAAATTGTTCTTTGTTCTAAAAGAAGGATTAGTATTAGAGTAAAAACTTTCAGTCTTTTCCTCCCTCACTTATTTTTCCTTATGGTAG
>NW_005872165.1:0-8886 GCF_000147115.1 Myotis lucifugus
ACTTTTTGTTTCTTTCTATGAGAGAAGAGATTCAGTTACAGACACACAGATAAGAAAGACCATGTAAAGATGGAGGCAGAGATTGGGGTGATGCAACTACAAGCCAAGGAACACCAAGGCAGGAACCACCAGAAGGCAGGGAGAGGCAATGAGAGATCCTCTCTAGAGCCTATAGGGAACAAGGCCCTGCCTAAACTGATTTTGTACTTCTACCCTCTGGAACTGTGAGAGAATAAACTTCTGTTGTTTTACGTTACCAAGTTTTAAGTAATTTGTTATAGCAAACCTAGAAAATTACCATCTCATTAAAATGATGATGTAGCTCTATAGTTAATTATAGAGAAAGATGTTTGTGATCTATTGTCAAACCCCAAAGAAAAAAAAAGATATAAACACAGATTCCACCTCAGGCTTTTTGTTTTCTTTTCTTTTTGGGGGGGATAGGTTGGGTGATGGGAGAAAAAAGAAATGTTTTCGGGGGATCTCACTTCCTCTTCACATCATAAAATATTTTTCTATGAGCATACACTATCTTTTGTTATCGGGGACAAAAAAAAAATATATTGAGTGTGTAGTACAAAGATATATAACAGAATGGGTATATTGCCCTAAGATAAGGTTCTACATCAGTAGTTCCCAACCTTTTTGGCCATGCCCCACCTAAGCATCTCTAAAATCCTGATGCCTCCCCTGTGATATATAATTCTTATTATTTAAAAAGTGAACTCCTATTCATGTGTAGGAAGTCTAAAAGACCATTAACTTGGTCTCAACAAGCTTCCAAAGAACATGGCATCCATGAAAGAGAAAAATAAAAGAACGAAAGGACAGTCAAAGTACTGTGGAAGAAATCACTAAGAAATTGTTAAAAAATAATAATATGAAGTGACATGAAAAAATAGCAAATAAAGTTTCAAAACATAATAGAGAAATGAAATGCATAAATATGTCACAATATATATTTATATACTGTATATGAAACCCTTAGAACCATAATAAATGCAAAAAATTCACTGTTAATAACTCATTCTCAAATTGCCCTCCTTAAAAATCAAACTGCCCCCATGTGAGGCATGTACCCCACGTTGAGAATCACTGCTCTAGATACTAAACACCCACTACCAATTCTGGAAGCCAGAATGGTTTCCTTATAGCCAAACTCAATGGATTCTCTTTTCTTCTACTGCATTTGACACCACTGACCACTTACTATCTTGAAACATTTACCTGGGTTTCTCTAATGTAAGTATGTCAAACTCAAAGGCTAACATGGGCCAAATAAACAAGGTTTAAATTTATGTGGGCCACAAAAAAACAAAAGCTTCGATTTTCATAGAAACGTAGCTTTATTTCAATAGAGACATGCTGAATACAAAGGGCTGAAATAAATGAGTAATTGTTAACATAAAATAGAACACTTTAATAAAAATTAATATTTTTTCTTAAACATTAACTTATCAGACACTCAATAACTGCACAAATTAATAAGCATAATGCAAATAAACCTATTTTTCTTGTTCTCTGAAAGTGAAATATTTCCAGTTGCGCACACCAAACATGTTAGTCCAAGACTAATGACTTGGCAATCAGCTGCTAAAATATTCACTGCTAGTAATAGTGGAGAGAAATGGTGCACCGGCGCATAAGGGAAATGAATGCAACATGGTAACAGTAATCAATCATTAACGAATGTTGTAGTTTGTTATTAATAATTATGTATAACAGGATATTGTAAAAATAAAGTTACGAAATTTTTAATAAAACGTTTCTTACATACCGTTATATTGGCTGGGCCACAAAAATATTCGTTGTGGGCCATGAGTCTGACATGCTTGCTCTAATACTACTTTTCTGGTTTCCTTACTATCTCTCCAAGCCAATTCCTTTTTCATATATTTTATTGGCTCCTTTTCCTCTACCTACTTTTAAAACACTGGTATATACCTTAGAGCTCTCGGCTTGCAAACATGTTCTTGTATCCTGCTATTTTACTTTCCCTGAGCAATCTCATCCACAGCCACAGTTTCAACTATTTTAACTATTACCTATTTTAGGAAGGTACATATTGTAGTTTAGGTTTTCTTAATATTCCCAACTCTGGCTTCTCCCAGACTTATATGACTAATTACTCACTGTACATATATGCCAAGATTTCCCATAGGCAGCTCAACAGTTATACCTAAACATATATTTTCCCTAAAACATGCCCCTCTCCTATGTTCCCTAGTTTGATAGAATTCATTTTGACTCCTCCTTTTTCATTACTATTACTGCTTTCACAACATCCCAGAAGTTTTGATGTGTTGTATTATCATTCTCACCTGTCTCTACATATTTTTCTTTTATCATTCTACATATCTTTTGATCTCATCTTTTATTTCTTCTTTGACCCAGTCATTTTTTAGTAGTATGTTGTTTAATCTCCACATATTTGTGCGTTTCTTTACTTCCTTTATGCAGTTGGTTTCTAATTTCAAGGCATTGTGGTCAGAAAATAGGCTAGGTATAATTTTAATCTTCTTGAATTTGTTGATGCTAGTTTTGGGACCCAACATATGGTCTATCCTTGAGAATGTTTCATGTGCACTGGAGAAGAATGTATAATCTGTTCTGGGATGAAAGGTTCTGTATATGTCAATTATGTCCATTTAGTCTAGTGTTTTATTTAAGGCCAATATTTCTTCATTGATTTTGTTTGGTTAAGCTGTCTAGAGCTGTCAATAGAGTATTAAGGTCTCCAACTATGATTGTGTTTTGATCTGTTTCTCCCTTTAGTTCTGTGTATATTTCGATGCTCTCTAGTTGGGTGCATATATATTAAGAAGTATTATGTTTTCTTGATGTAGTGTTCCCTTTACCATTATAAAGTGTCCATCTTTGTCTCTTATCTTTGTTATCTTAAAATCTATTTTGTCAGATATAAATATGGCTACACCTGCTTTTGATGTTACTTTCTTGGAGAATCATTTTCCACCCTTTTACTTTGATTCTACCTTTGTCTTTACAGCTTTGCTGTCTCTCTTATAGGCAGCATATGGTTGGGTTTTGTTTTTTGATCCGCTCTGCTACTCTGTGCCTCTTTATTGGTGAATTCGGACCACTTACATTAAGGTAATTATTAATGTATGAGGATTTCCTATAGCCATTTTATATTTTGTTTTCTGGTAACACTGTGCCTCCACTGGTTCTCTTCCTTTATGTTTCTGTCTATTGTTTTTGTTTGGAGGTATTCTATATCTCTGTTTCCTCTTTTTTTAAGCTATGGTCCTGGCTTGAGGATTTTTGTTTGTGGTTACCATTAGGCCTATAAAAAGTAAACTTGCATTTATCTGTAGCTTTTTCTTTTGAGTGCATCTGATCTTCATTCTTCTTTGCCAGTTCAGACCTTTATCCCCTCCCCTTTTATGTTTTTGTTGTGACAAATTATCCCTATTCATGCTGTAAGTTTTTAGTTGATTTTATGTTCTTTGTTTCAGGTAGAATAACTACATTGAGTATGTCCTACAATGGAGGTTTTCTGATAATAAAATCCCTCAGCTTCTGTATGTCTGGGAACATCTTTATTTCTCCTTCATATTTAAAGGATAATTTTGCTGGATATATTATTCATAGCTGGTAATTTCTCTCTTTTAGACATTTGAATATTTCCTTCCACTCTCTCTGGCTTATAGAGCTTCTGCTGAGAAGTCAGATGAAATTCTGATGGGTTTTCTTTGTAGGTCATTTCCTTCTTTTCCATGAATGTTTTGAGAATTTTTTCTTTGTTATTAATATTTGACAGCTTTAATACCAAGTGTGCCTTGGAGAGGGCCTCTTTGGATTGAGATAACTAGGTGATCTGTTTGCTTCTTGGATTCGAGGATCTAATTCTTTCTATAGATTTGGGAAGTTCTCATCCACTATTTATTTGAATAGATTCTCCATCCCATGCTCCCTCTCCTCCTCCTCTTCCAGAATGCCTATAATTCTAATATTGCTTTTTCTGATGGAATCAGATAGTCCTCATAGAGCTCTTTCATTTTTCTTTATGCTCAGGTCTCTCTCTTCTTCCCTCTGTGTCATTTCTAGCTTCATATCTTCAATATCATTAATTCTTTCCTCTAGCTGGTTGGCTCTGTTTTCTAAACTCAGTAGCTCACTCAATCTCCTTAACTGCATGCTTCATTTTCCAGGATTTCTGATTGGTTCTTTAAATTTAAATCTTTTTGGTAAAGTACTCATTTTGTTCATTGATTTGTTTTCTAAGCACATTGAATTGCCTGTCCATACTTTCTTGCATCTAGTTCAGTTTTTTCAGAACTGCAATCTTGAAATAGCTGTCATTTCTATCATGTTTCCATGTGTTCCAGCTTGCTTTCTGGAGATATTTCATTTTCTTTCTGGTCATCCTCATTACTGTGGTTATTCATGGTATTTGCTGTCCTACTTTGCCTATGCATTTACCTCTGAAGAGGTCTTTCTACTATTTCCCAGTAGATGGTGCTGAATCACAAGGTGTTTTTATACCTCTGTGATCTCCCAGTCTTGTATCTCCATGGCTTCCCTAAGATAGTACAGTCATACTGCTTGGAGTTGGCATTTGTTTTGCCCTCACCAATTCCCCTCTCCCAACCTACAGCTCTCTGCTCCTCCCAGCCACCTGCTACCTCCATCTTTCTCCCCTCTCCCAGCTGGCCGAGCCACGCAGGCCATCTGTGCTTCCCTCCCTTCTCTTCTCCCCATTTATTCCTTGTTGATGCTAGTTTTGTGAACCAACATATGGTCTATCCTTGAGAATGTTTCATGTGCACTGGAGATGTTTCAATGTGCAGGTCTCTCAGGCATGCGTCTGTGTTGAGCAGGGATTTCTTTATTAAATTATAGCTGGTTAACTTGTTGAAATTTCAGGGGTAATTTTGTTCATTAGCTCTTTTTTCCCCAATTTTTGCTGGGATACAGTTTGTTTTTACTTTTCCTAATGATTAACTTTATAATTTTAACTAATATACATTAACTTGTTTGTTTTTCTTCATCAAATTTTAAACTTTTAAATCCCCACCTCAGTATAAGATGAGGAATCTAGGATTCAATACACCTAGCTAGCCCTGGCTGGCTGGCTCAGTTGGCTGGAGCATCACCCCATGCACCAAAAAAGTTTTGGATTCCATTGCCGGTCAGGGCACATACATGTGTTGCCGGTTCAATCGCTGGTCAAGGTGTCTACAGGAGGCAACCAATCAATGTTTCTCTCTCACATCAATGATTCTCTCTCTCTTTCTCTCTCCCTTCTTCTCTCTAAAAAAAGTAAAAAATCAATAAACATATCCTCAGGTGAGGATTTTTTAAAAAAATACACAATACACCCAGCTACATCCCATTAATCACATATACCATTACTTTCATATTGTAAAGGTGTATAACATTTATTTTTTTACCTATAACTGTCTTCTTTTGTCTACAAACATTTCTATAAACAGAAAGCCCATAAATAATTTACAATATGATGATAATGTAAATATTATTCACAGCAGAACCAGGTAGTGATTGGACTATAGAGAATACACAATTCTGTTTCTTCCCTTCTTAGGATTTACTACAACTTATAATTACTTTCTTTACATATTTTGTCTGTATTTCTTACTATACATAAACTCTATGAAAATAGGGTTGTTATACACAGAAACACACAACCCTTGTTCATTAGTTATCATCCACAATCCTTACTACTATACATAACATGTATTAAATAATTATATGTTTATAAATAGATGGATACTTTGTGAAAGGAAGGGGAGGGGAGGAAAAGGAGAGAAGGTCAAGCCATCAAGGATATCAAAGCCAAATGACTTTAGATATTAAATATCATTATATAACATCTATTCTCCAATATCAATCTGTGGTAGAGTTAGAAAAAGAAAATGAATCTACATAACCTATAAGCTCTACCATTCCAGCAAATGTCAACTAAAGGTGCAGTGGTTCTCAACCTTCTGGCCCTTTAAATAGAGTTCCTCATGTTGTGACCCAACCATAAAATTATTTTCGTTGCTACTTCATAACTGTAATGTTGCTATTGTTATGAATCGTAATGTAAATATCTGATATGCAGGATGGTCTTAGGCGACCCCTGTGAAAGGGTTGTTCGACTGTCAAAGGGGTCGCAACCCACAGGTTGAGAACTGCTGGGTTAGAGTAAGAAGTAGTGTCCTATTTCTGTTATTTCATAATTTTTACAGTAAACATTTATTGCCTTTAATAATCCGTTTCTTACTTTTAAAAGTCTTCAATATATTGGGGGGAGTGAGATACTGGGTTTTCCTCCCATAGTTCTTTAATAAAGTTCCTTCTGGAAAACTTCAATTTTAACTCCAAACAGGAAAAGTACTTTTTCTATCCCTTAACAAGAGTATAAAGATGGCCATAAAAAAGTAGTAATAAGATAATCTACTTCAGAGGAGAAACCAAAATGGCAGCATAGGTAAACACCTGAAATTGCTGCCTCACAAAACCACTTCAAAAACACATCTAAAAGACAAAACGGACATCATCCAGAACCACAGGAAGGCTGGCTGAGTGGAAATTCTACAACTTGAAGGAAAGAGAAAAGCACACTAAGACTCAGTGGAAGTGCAGAAGTAAAGTGCAGAGCTGGGCCTCATCTGGGCACCTCCAAATCCCAAACAAAGAAGAGGAATCTGCAGATCTCTCCGTAGCTCCTGCTGGGTAGCCTCAGGCAGAGGCTAAATTAGCACCTCCTTAGAAATCCAAGAGCCAGTGTACCCAGCGGTCAGAGTGGGACCATCCAGAATACAACTCCTCAGATCCATAAGGGACACACTCAGGGGGCAGACTCAGTGAGCACCAAAGCCCCACTGAAGCAAGTCTTGCCCCAGAAGGGTGTATTCAGCACAGAAGTTCTCCCACTGCAGACACAGCTGATTCTCACAGCCAACTGGCCTGGAGGTCAATTCCTCCCAGTGATAACTACAACAATCAAGGCTCAACTACAACAAGACTGTGCACACAGCCCACAAAGGGGTGCACCAAGAGTGTCCACCTCAGGTAATTGGGGAGGCTGAGCCACTGGGCCCTATAGGACACCTAGCACACAAAGCCACCCTATCAACACACGGAAGCAGCCAAAATGCAGAGACAAACAAACAGATCACAAATGACAGAAATGGAGGAAAGCAAACGACTGGATATAGAGTTCAAAACCACACTTATAAGGTTTTTCAAGAATTTTCTGGAAACCGCCAATAAATTTAGTGAGACCCTGGAGGATATGAAAAAAGACCAACTAGAAATTAAGCATACACTGACTGAAATAAAGAATAATATGCAGAGATCCAACAGCAGACAAGAGGATCCCAAGAATCAAGTCAAAGATTTGAAATACGAATAAACAAAAAATACCCAACCGGAAAAGCAAAAAGAAAAAAGAATCCAAAAATATGAAGACAGTGTAAGGAGCCTCTGGGTCAACTTCAAGCGTACCAACATCCGAATTATAGGGGTGCCAGAAGAAGAGAGAGGGCAAGATATTGAAAACCTATTTGAAGAAATAATGACAGAAAACTTCCCCTACCTGGTGAAAAAAATAGACTTACAAGTCCAGGAAGCACAGAGAACCCCAAACAAAAGGAATCCAAAGAGGACCACAACAAGACACATCATAATTAAAATGCCAAGAGCAAAAGACAAAGAGAGAATCTTAAAAGCAGCAAGAGAGCCCTGGCTGGTTTGGCTCACTGGATATCGTGTCGGACTGCGGACTGAAGGGTCCCAGGTTCGATTCCGGTCAAGGGCATGTACCTTGGTTGCAGGCACATCCTCAGTAGGGGGTGTGCAGGAGGCAGCTGATCGATGCTTCTCTCTCATCAATGTTTCTAACTCTCTCTCTCTCTCCCTTCCTCTCTGTAAAAAATCAATAAAATATATATTTTTTAAAAAAGCAGCAAAAGAAAAACAGTTAGTAACCTACAAGAGAGTACCCATACGATTGTCAGCTGATTTCTCAACAGAAACTATGCAGGCCAGAAGGGAGTGGCAAGAAATATCCAAAGTGATGAATAGCAAGAACCTACAACCAAGATTACTTTACCCAGCAAAGCTATCATTCAGAATTGAAGGTCAGATAAAGAGCTTCACAGATAAGAAAAAGCTAAAGGAGTTCATCACCACCAAACCAGTATTATATGAAACTAGGGGCCCGGTGCATGAAATTCGTGCACTGGGGGGGGGGGGGGTGTCCCTCAGCCCAGCATGCTCCCGCTCACATACTTGGGGGGGCCTGGGTGGGGGACGGAGCCGGTGACCGGGGGGATATGGGTGTTCCCTGCCCAGGCCTGAAGCCTGGGCCAGAGGTGTCAGGCCTGGGTGGGGGGCCGAGCCGTCAATCAGAGGGGTCTGGGGGTCCCCTGCAACATAGGTACATGCCCTTGGTCAGAATTGAACTCAGACTCTGCCATCAGCAGGCCAAGGCATTATCCACTTAGCCAAACCAGCTAGGGCAGGATATGACATTTCTTAGCCCTCCAGCAGTGGACCTTCGTTTTTTTCACCAGGAGTGTGGTGAAAAACCCTAGATCACCTTTTTGGATTCTTATTACCCAAGTTACTAAGAATATTACCAGTGGCATACAGGGAGCTTAACCAATGAGCGGTCAGAAAAGGTGTTTCCTCTGTAGTTCACACCAATCGCCGGCTTAGGGCCCCCCCTCCCCCCCGCTGCCCCAGGCCTGACGCCTCTGGCCCAGGCTTCAGGCGTGGGCAGGAACCCCCATCTTCCCCCCGATCACCGGCTCCACCCTCACCCAGGCCTGACGCCTCCGCCAGAGGTGTCAGGCCTGGGAAGGGGACCCCCATCTCCCCCCAATCAGCAGACGTCTGGGGCTTCTGGGGGCT
>NW_005872165.1:8986-13756 GCF_000147115.1 Myotis lucifugus
GAGGCCTGACGCCTCTCCCCTGAACGCCATCAGGCCTGGGGCAGGAGACCCACACCAGACCCCTGGTGGATGGACAGCTCCGTACCCCCACTCAGAGCTCTGACACCTCTGGCCCAGGCTTCAGGGCCTGGGCAGAGGACCCCCAGACCCCTCCGATTGCCGGCTCTGTCCCCCACCCAGGCCTGACGCCTCGGCCAGAGGCGTCGACCTCCATCACCCTCCAACGGCCGGATCGGCCCCTTGCCCAGGCCTGACGCCTCAGCCAGAGGTGTCAGGCCTGGGCAGGGGACCCCCCATCTACCCTCGATCACCGGCTTCTGGGCGGCTTCTGGGGCTTCTGGGGCCCAGGATGGCGGCTCGCGCTGGCAGCTGCACTGTCCCGCCCTGCCTGCAGTATGCAAATTAGCCGCCATCTTTGTTGGCGGTAAATTTGCATATCGTGCTGATTAGCCAATGGGAGGTGTAGCAAGGGTATGGTTAATTACCATGTTTGTCTATTATTAGATAGGATGCTGAAAGGTATTGTTTAAGAAGAGGAAGAAGAAGAAAAAGGTAAAGATAAAAATTATGAACAACAAATACATATCAACAAGTGAATCTAAAAATCAAGTGAATAAAAAATCTGATCAATAGAATAAACTGGTGAATATAATAGAATCAGGGGCATAGAAAGGGAGTGGACTGACAATTCTCAGGGGGAAAGGGGTGTTGGGGGTGTGGGAAGAGACTGGACAAAAATCGTACACCTATGGATTAGGACAGTGGGGGTTGTCAGGGCAGAGGGTGGGGTGGGAACCAGGTGGAGGGGAGCAATGGGGGAAAAAAAGAGGAACAACTGTAATAATCTGAACAATAAAGATTTAATTAAAAAAAAAAAAAGATAATCTACTTCAAAGCCTCCAAAGGGAAGCAGGAAAATGCTGCTGAGACAAAAGAGAAAAGCATAGAAGGGGAAGAGGCACAGCTGTGGAGGTCAATTCTTTGCAGTTAGCATTTTCTTTTAATATATTTTTATTGATGTAAGAGAGGAAGAGAAAGGGAGAAACATCAATGATGAGAGAGAATTACTGATTGGCTGCCTCCCTACACGCCCCCCCACCAAGGATGGAGCCCACAACCCAGGCATGTGCCCTTGACCGGAATCAAACTTGGGACACTTCAGTCTGCAGGCTGATGCTCTATCCACTGAGCCAAACCAGCCAGCGCCGGTTTAGTATTTTTAACATCTAAACCCTACTTCCCATATTCATTATCAAATAAATCTCCATGAGGTCTTAAAATAAAACAACAAAACTGAGTTCACACCTGGCCACTACTACATATTCATACTACAAGCTTGTCAGCTAGATCAGGAAAACCATAAAAAGAAGAATACTAGAAAATTCCAGACTCATTTTTCCATACAAGAAAAGCAATGGTCTCAATACCTATATACATACTGAGAGAAAACACCAGCCAGCCTGGCCTGACCCCACAGGCACCCATATATATCCACTCAGAATCCTGGAGTATATATAGGTGCCTACATATAAAAATACTTCCACATACAACGATTGCATGTTAAAAGGCTAACTCTTCCCACAAATAGTTACAAGCATAACATGCAACTGCAAACAGCAGTCTCTCACTCCTTCCTCACAGATTAGAAGGATAATAATAGCTATCTACAACTCAAGTCTCCAAAGGAATACCAAATATTCAGAAGTAGAAAATCCTTTAATGGCAACATAGTAATCTACTTCAAATTAATTACAATTGGATGGGCTGACACAGATGTGCTATGACATATTTATAAGGTTAACTAAAAATATAATACATCAGCCATTAGCTATTTAAAGCATTATATGTGAAATTCTGACCTAAATCTCAAAATTACTACTCCTATATGCTGTGATGGGTTATACTAATACTAATTAGTATTATCGAAAATTAGTTGAATATTTTAAAACACTGTATTTCAACATTTTAAAAGATTCTGTTCATTTTAAAGGGTTATAAATGTCACTAGAGGCAAGAAATATGCTCCTACCTTAGGCACTCTATGAAAAGATTAATTGTAATTCCATTCAAGTACAGTTTGACAAAATCTATCAAATAAATTTTAAATGTGCAAACCCCTCTGACCTCGAAGCCTCAGTTTTAAAATTATCCTCTATAAGACATATTTCACAAGTTCAAGAATATACATGCAATGATGTTCAATTTTTGTATTATTTGTACCAGAAAAAGGAGAAAGAACCATGCCGCAGCATGGTTCAGTGGTTCAGCATCGATCTATGAACCAGGAGGTCATGGTTCAATTCCTGGTCAGGACAGAGCTACACAAGGCGTTTGGGTATATCCATGTAAAGAGTTATGGTTTAAAAAAAAATCCTTGGTAGACTTTATTTTGAGAAGCATGGTAACAGGTAGGAAAATAATGAACTCGTGATCAATGAGAAAGAAATTATGATTTTTAATGGCTCTGCAAATTCTTTTTCTGAGCCTTTTTCTCAAGTCCCATCTTGCCCATTCTATCTGGCAATCTGCTATTCCTCAAATGTTTTGGAGGATATAAGAAATAATTATAATGCTTCCACCCCTCATCTCCTGACCCCCTATGCATTGTATACCTAGTGTGTGGTAGGAAATCTTGCTGTCTTCACAATATTTCCCATATGCTCACTAAGGTCAAAAATAACATTATACATTTTACATTTGTATTATTATAAATTATGAAAATATTGCTGCCTTTAGGACCAACAGATAGGTGGGATGTTATGTGCCAAGTGCAGTTGGTGGTGGCAGGTGGAAATGCTGTGTTGAGAATGATTTTGAGACCAGGTCCAAAAGGAAGAAATGCTCACCTTAAATTACAGTGGCTTTTCTCTTTTGTTTCTGTTTAAATCTTTTAAACATTTTTCTTTTGAAAAAATATCATATACCCATTTGGAAAATTTTGACAACTTTTAAGAAGAAATTAAACACATTTCCTCCCATTCTTTTCTTATATATGTATACTTGCAAAGTCAAGAGTATGTTAAATGTATATCCACTTTCATTTACTGTATTATAAACATTTTTGTCAGACATGGATTGTAAATATATTTTTGTAGGCAATATGTTAAATCATAAAAATTTCACTTAAACATTTCTCTGTTGAATTATACTAATAAAGCTGGTATGTCATAATTTATAATACAGCTGTTTTTTCTATATTTTAGATCATTTTAGTATATTGGTTTCCTGTTTATAGAATTATTGGATCAAAAATATAAATGTTTTTAAGACCTTTAACCATTTCAAACTTGCTGCTTCTCAAATGTTTTTATTATTTTAAGAAAGAAAATCAACACTTTGAATTCACCTGCTTTTATTATTTTAAGGAAGTAAATAAAACATTGTGTACCTACAAGTTTTCACTTACAATTTTAAAATTTAGGAAATGTTTCATACATTCAAAAAGAATTGTATAATTCTTACCTGTGTACTCACCACCTAGCTTAAATAAAATATTATAGAGTTAAAAACTCCTTGTGTGGTTCTGCCTGATTATAGATGTCTTTATAATGATGTGGATGTTTAATTTTATCCAATAATACAGGTCTATATCCAAGATCTTTTTGGCCAGAATTCAAAATTTCTCAAATATAAGAAAGGTGATATGATGCATATACTATATGCAGTATACATTGTATACCTAGTGTATACAACCTTTCCAAACAAGGTTGGCGGGGAGGGTGGGGTGCCTCCCAGCTCCTTCATCAAACATATTGGTATTTCTGCATTAGTTCAGGTGTGGTTTTGTCACCAAATTAGTTACAAAATTTGGGGGTTTTCAAAGATATTTGGAATTCAAGTTTGTGGATATGGGCTTCTGAACATGTGTGTTTGGTCCATTCAGTTTGATCAGTCTGGTAGGATTTTTTTAACTTTGTGTTAAACTGATCATAATGATGAGATGTGGATATAAAATGAAAATATAACTATAATAAAAACAATTTTTAATATTTTAGGATTTTAAAAAATCAGGATATCAGTGAGGACAGGAGTCTTTGGGAAAGGCTACACAACCTAGAACTAAGTGCCACAGATTGCTGATATAAGTCGAGAACATCCATGATTAAAAACCTAGTATTTGCTTCTAAGTATCTGCTTGACAAGATATTTGTCATGCTGAGAACTCACACTGAGTCCTTACAATTAACTTGATTAACTGATTGATAAGAATTACTAAAAACCACAATTAACTTGATTGTAACTGAGTTAGTCACCTTCTCACTCTTCCATTAAAAAGAATGAAATGGCAATCAACAGCTGTTTTAAGTGTCATTGCTGCTCCAAAAAGAGGTGCTCTTTTTGGTAGGTCTGACATCAAAACAGTGCTCCTTTAGGTACATGGTTCTGTAATTTTTCTAGGAGCATCAGATTAAGGTCATACAATCTGAATGCCTGGTGTTAGAAATCTGATATGCTACATGCTGAGGGTGGAAGCAGAGACATCTGTGCTTTCCTTCTTTAACTTGTAGAGGTCCTCCCTCTGCTCCCCCTCAACCTCCTGCTACTCATAAAGAGCTTATCAGCCTAGGGCCTAGCCCAATAATAATCTATAATAATAAAAGCGTAATATCCTAATTAGACCAGACGTCCTTCCGGAAGACCTTCTAGACAAAGCCAGGGCTTCGAGGGAAGCCCAGGTGGTGGGTGCCTGCCAGCGGCCAGAGGGAAGCCCGGGTCCCGGGTGCCAGAGGGAAGCCAGTGCCAGCAGCCGGGGGGGGGGGGGGGGGGGTT
>NW_005872165.1:13856-26869 GCF_000147115.1 Myotis lucifugus
CAGGTGAGTGTATATAGGCGCCCCACGGCGCGCGGCAGGCTGGCTGGACAGTGTCCTCTGTCTCGGGAAAGGCAGGGATGGGGTCCTTTGCCCTGCACGCAAGAGAGAATCCGGTTTCTTTTTCCTAGTTTATTTCCAATTCATAGCCCCCTCGAGGTGGCGGGCGGGGGTTGGGGGGGGGGTGCCTACTCTTACACTAATTTTGTGCATTGGGCCTCTAGTTACCATATAATAATGGTAAATGGTTGAGGTCTTTATTTAAGCTCTTAGTTTATAGTGACTGTGTGTGTGTGTGTGTTTGTGTGTGTGTGTGTGAACGTAATACATGCTCACTGTTAAAACGATTTACAAAGAAAGAAAAGGAAAATCTGGCTTCATCTGACCTTTCAGAAACTATTAGATCTAAAGAATTTCTGTGTATATCCAAACATATATATGGAAAAAGAACACGTAGTGCATATATAAAATGAAATATTACTCGGTCATAAAGAAGAATAAAATCCTACTATTTGCAATAATATGAATGGACTTAGAGGGTATTATGATAAGTGAAATAAGACAGGCAGAGAGAAACAGATTTGATTTCACTTATATGTGGAATCTAAAAAATAAAAACAAATGAACAAACAAACTCACAGGTACAGAGAACAAATTGATGGTTATCATATGGGAGGGAGCATGGGGGGCACTGGGTGAAAAGGGTGAAGGAATTAAAAAGTACAAATTGGCCCGGCCAGTGTGGCTCACTGGTTCAGCATCCACTTATGAACCAGGAGGTAACAGTTCAGTTCCCGGTCGTGGCACATGCCTGGGGTAAGGGCTCAATCCCCAATAGGGGGCATCTGGAGGCAGCCAATCAATGATTCTCTCTCACCATTGATGTTTCTCTCTCTCTCTTCCTCTCCCTTCCTCTCTGAAGTCAATAAAAATATATTTAAAGAAAAAAAAGAAATACAAATTGGCAGTTACAAAATAGTCAAGAGGATGCAAAGTACAGTATAGGGAATATAGTCAATAATATTTTAATAGGAGAAACCAAGATAGCAGCATAGGTAAACACCGGAAATTGCTGCCTCCCACAACAACTTCAAAAATACAACTAAAAGACAAAACGGACATCATCCAGAACTACAGGAAGGCTGGCTGAGTGGAAATTCTACAACTAGAAGGAAAGAGAAAAGCACACTGAGACTCAGAGGAGGTGTGGAAGTAAAGTGCAGAGGTACGGAGGCGCACGCGGCAAGGGCTGGCAACTGAGGACGTGGCTGTCTTTTTGAATCAGGAGGGAGTCACAAGCTCCCGACTGCTCTGAACTCCAGTTCCGGGAAGTCTCTGGGGACCCAGGACTCATACGGGGAGAAACTGGACTGTCTGGCAGCAGGCAGAACTCGGAACTTGAGGGCGGCTTTCCCTCAGAGGTGCTTTCAGCAATTACCGGGACACTGAGACACGGGGCCCCTTAGGGCAGGGCTGAGGATCAGCCATAGCTGCTTGCTCCGCCCCATTGATTCCCTGAGACCCCGCCCCACCCAGGCTGCGGCAGAGGCTTTTGCATATGAATGCCCTGGCCCTTTGCAAACTGAAAATTACCTAACAAACTGCAGCTGGGCCAGACAGACCCAGAACTTCCAAGAGAAGGCCCAAGGTCCCACAGCAGCTTGCATTGCTTCACAGCTGGGCCTCATCTGGGCACCTCCAAACCCCAAAAAAGGAAGGGGAATCTCCAGATCTCTTCGTAGCTCCTGCTGGGTAGCCTCAGGCAGAGGCTAAATTAGCACCTCCTTAGATCCAAGAGCCAATGTACCCAGTGGTCAGAGTGGGACCATCCAGAATACAACTCCTCAGATCCATAAGGGACACACTCAGGGGGCAGACTCAGTGAGCACCAAAGCCCCACTGAAGCAAGTCTTGCCCCAGAAGGGTGTATTCAGCACAGAAGTTCTCCCACTGCAGACACAGCTGATTCTCACAGCCAACTGGCCTGGAGGTCAATTCCTCCCAGTGATAGCTACAACAATCAAGGCTTAACTACAACAAGACTACAACAAGACTGTGCACAAAGCCCACAAAAGGGTGCACCAAGAGTGCCCACCTCAGGTAATTGGGGAGGCTGAGCCACTGGGCCCTATAGGACACCTAGAACACAAAGCCACTCTACCAACACAGGGAAGCATAAAAAATGTGGAGACAAAGAAACAGATCACAAATGACAGAAATGGAGAAAAGCAAACGACTGGATATAGAGTTCAAAACCACACTTATAAGGTTTTTCAAGAATTTTCTGGAAACCGCCAATAAATTTAGTGAGACCCTGGAGGATATGAAAAAAGACCAACTAGAAATTAAGCATACACTGACTGAAATAAAGAATAATATGCAGAGATCCAACAGCAGACAAGAGGATCCCAAGAATCAAGTCAAAGATTTGAAATACGAAGAAGCAAAAAACACCCAACCGGAAAAGCAAAAAGAAAAAAGAATCCAAAAATATGAAGATAGTGTAAGGAGCCTCTGGGACAACTTCAAGCGTACCAACATCCGAATTATAGGGGTGCCAGAAGAAGAGAGAGGGCAAGATATTGAAAACCTATTTGAAGAAATAATGACAGAAAACTTCCCCTACCTGGTGAAAGAAATACACTTACAAGTCCAGGAAGCGCAGAGAACCCCAAACAAAAGGAATCCAAAGAGGACCACACCAAGACACATCATCATTAAAATGCCAAGAGCAAAAGACAAAGAGAGAATCTTAAAAGCAGCAAGAGAAAAAAAGTCAGTTACCTACAAGGGAGTACCCATACGACTGTCAGCTGATTTCTCAACAGAAACTTTGCAGGCCAGAAGGGAGTGGCAAGAAATATTCAAAGTGATGAATAGCAAGAACCTACAACCAAGATTACTTTATCCAGCAAAGCTATCACTCAGAATTGAAGGTCAGATAAAGAGCTTCACAGATAAGAAAAAGCTAAAGGAGTTCATCACCACAAACCAGCATTATATGAAATGCTGAAAGGTATTCTTTAAGAAGAGGAAAAAGAAAAAGGTAAAGATAAAAATTATGAAAAGCAAATACATATCTATCAACAAGTGAATCTAAAAATCAAGTGAATAAAAAATCTGATGAACAGAGTAAACTGGTGAATATAATAGAACCAGGGGCATGGAAAGGGAGTGGACTGACAATTCTTGGGGGGAAAGGGGTGTGGGGGGTGCAGGAAGAGACTGGACAAAAATCGTACACCTATGGATGAGGACAGTGGGAGGGGTAAGGGCCGAGGGTGGTGTGGGAACTGGGTGGAGGAGAGCTATGGGGGGAAAAAAGAGGAACAACTGTAATAATCTGAATAAAGATTTAATTAAAAAAATAATAATATTTTAATAACTATGTATAGTGTCAGGGCGAGTATTAGACTTACCAGGGGAGTACTTCCTAAGTTATATAACTATCCAACCACTATGCTGTACACCTGAAACTAAAATAATAATGAATATCAACTATAATTGAAAAAATAAATAAAAGTTAAATTTAAAAACTGATACTCAATTCAGTTACTGGATAACTTTTAAGCACATCTGGAATTAGTTGGGTATGTGAATCTACTTTTTCAACAATAAATTTTATAAAATATAAATACAAATCAATTATTTCTGAGAAAAACCTAGCATCTGAATTAAGATATGCTGTAAAAGTGTACAACTGATTTCAAAGACTTACTTACTTGTATGCATATATACATAACCCATGAACACAGACAACAGGGTGGTGAAGGCCTGGGGCAGGGGATGGGGGTGAGCTAGTAGGGGTAAAGGGGGGGAAAGGGGAACATAGGCAATACTTTCAACAATAAAGATTTAATTAAAAAAAGAAAAATGAATGTAAAATTGCCCATTAGTAATTTTTTAAATATATTTTAACCTGTTAAAATGATATTTTGGATGTTTTAGGTTAAATAAAAAACATTAAAAAATTATAAAATCTAATAGTTTCCTTTTACTCTATAATGTGGTCATGAAATTTTTAATTACATAAGTGGCTCATATTATGTTTCTACTGGACAATACTTTCTAGAGGTTCCTGTTGCCCCCACCATAGCCATTAAAAGCTCAATGAATGGCATCACCATCCTAGCTCAGTGCTGTCTAATAGAACCTTCTCTGATTATGCAAGTGTTCTACATCTGATGATGACTGGGTGGTGGAAGTGGTGATTTGTCTGACTCACAGAATCCCTTGGGATATTGTGGAGCCAGAGTTCTTGGGAGACTGGAGAATACCATCTATTATTTTGACTATTCTCTGGGGGAAAGGTAGTAGGTACAAAAAACTGCAGACCAGGCTGGCAGATGTGGTTCGGTGGTTGAGTGTCAACCTATGAACCAGGAGGTCATGGTTTGATTTCCGGTCAGGGCACATGCCTGGGTTGCAGGCTCAATCCCCAGTGTGGGGTGTGCAGGAGGCAGCTGATCAATGATTCTCTCTCATCATTGATGTTTCTCTCTCTCTCCCCCTCTCCCTTCCTCTCTGAAATCAATAAAAATATATTCTTTAAAAAACGGCAGACCAGTGTTGTGCAACAGAACTTTCTGTGACAATGGAAATGTTGTATATCTGCACTGTCCAATACAGAGGCCACTAGTCCCATCTGGCTATTGAGAATATGCAATATCGCTAATGCAACTGAGGAACAAGTTTTAAATCTTATTTCATTTTAATTACTATACATTTAAATAGCCATATATAGCTAGAGACTACTGTATTAGACAACACTGCTTCTAACCTACCTTTTCCATCTCAAAGTCTGGGAGTCAACTTAGTCTCCTCCGTCTTCATCAACTGTCCTTTCCCCCATAGAAACACACACACACACACACACACACACACACACACACACACACACACAGATACTGAATTACCCAGTCTTGTGTTCTTTAAAGCTTTCAATTCTGTATGCTTCTCTATCGCCACTGTCGCTACTTTCCTTCTCAGGCTTTAAGGGGATAAGGCCACTGCCTCCTAGTTTATCCTTAGACTCAGAAGAGAGGTAAAAGCTAAAGACAGAAAAAACAAATACTCAACATACAGATGAAATATGAAATACAGGAGATGAATCACCCACAGAAAATCAAACATTTAATGAATGGGTAGAAAAAGGTTCAACAAAGGTGACTGAGAAAGAGACCCAGAGACCCAGGAAGAAAACCTGAAACGTAATCTGAAGACCCCAAAAGAAGTGAGAGTTTTACCAAGGAAGGAGAAATCAACTGTGTCAAACACTGCTGTAGTAGGCTATCTTGAAAATAGCTCTGAATGATCTTTGCCTCCTAGTATTCATGCTCTTGTGGGATCCTCCTTCCCCCACCACTTTGTGTGTGTTAAACCTAGTAACTCCCTTCTAACAAACAGAATACAGCAAAAGTGATAGAATGTCACTTTCTATATTAGGTTACAACAACACTCTGCTTATTATTTCCCCTCCTAACCTCCTCAATAGAGTTCTCAACCTGGGAAAAGCAAAGTGCCATGTAGCTAGTAATCCTATGCAGAAACCCAAATGGCAAAGAGACTGATTTCTCAAGCACACAGACAACAAGGACCTCAAACCTGACAAGAGCCACACATGAGTGAGCTTCGAAGCAGACTCTCCCCAAGTCACCTTTGAGATAACTGCAGTCCTAGTCAATTAGATTGCAGCCTTATGACTGACCCTGAATCAGACACAACTCATCTAGACGATGCCTGACCCTCAGAACTATGAAACAATAAATGTTCGCTGTTTTTATAAGTTCGGGGGTAATTTGTTGCATAGCAATAGGAAACCGTTACTAACTGCAGCAAAAGTTTTCAGTACAACTGTGGAGACAGAAACAAGACAGAAATAGGTTGAGAAGAAAATTGCAGGTGAAGAAATGGAGATGTCTAGCAAATGTAGACAATTCTTTCAAAAAGATTTGGCAGTAAAGTAGAAAACAACTTAGAGGAAGTATTAGAAAAAGTATGAAGTTGGAGAAGAGTTTTTTGTAAAGACAAGAGACTTTCTAAAGTTCAAGTGATGATAAGAAGCCAATAGGGTGGAAAAACTCACTCTCAAGGAACTTCATTATCAAGAAACTCTTCTAAAAGTTCTCACTACCTCTCTGCCTTAACTGAAAACTGGCTTTCCCAGGACACCTTTCAATGCAGCCCTTTCAAGTGGAGGCTATTAAGTCTCTGATATTCCACACCCAGCATTGGAAAATTAGGCTGGTACCCATCTTTCTTCCAACGCCATCTCCAGACCATCATTCCTTAACCCTCATGTAAAATCCTTGTTACTCTGATTCTCATGCTATTCAGCAACGGTCTTCTACCTCTACCTCTAGTATAAGCTAATAACCACCTGCACATCTTCAGTGAAGATATGCTGGCAACTAGTTCACATGGCCACTATCTTCTATGCCATCTTTCCTGGGTCATTTCAATACACATATGGTTGAGTCATCTAACACCAGTTCCTCAAACCCATCATCCTCGGTAAGCAACTCTCTAATCTCTGGGTACAGCCATTTACAACCAGTTGTGAAGTCACTTAGTTGTATTATTATCCGTTCATTCATTGAATATTTAGTAAGTATCTATTATTTGCTCAGGAGAGAACACATGACAGATAGTCCCTGTTCTCATGAAATCTAGGACATATTTTTCATATTTTCCACAAAGACAGGTGAAAAGATCCAGCTGAAGACTAGATACATTACAACTACATTTCCTTTATTAATCAGTCTAGAAACCAAGTCAATCCTAGGAAACTAGAATTGCATGCTGAATCCTAGTGATCACTATTCCCCTTACCTTTTAAATAATCTATTCTAAAATATTGCTAGAGTTCAATATTAGATTCATTGATCTATAAATGTGTAATTGTGCTGCCCAACATAGTAGCCAGTAGTCACAAAGCCTGTTTAAATCTATTTCAATAAAATTAAAAATTCAGTTTCTCAGTAACACTACCCATAGGTCAATAGACACATGTGACAAGTGGCTACTAAATTGAATAGTGAAGATAAAGAGCATTTCTATCATCATAGAAAGTTCTATTGGAGAGTGCTGGTCTAATGTTTTTGGCATTCACCTCCTTCCTCCCAGAAAAAAACTTAAAATGATAAGTGTCATTTTCTAGACTCCTGAAAACTCTCTGGTGCTCTACAATAAAAGCTTTATGAGGCACAAAAGGGTCGCAGGTTCGATTCCCAGCCAAGGGCTCATACCTGGGTTGCAGATTCCATCCCCACCCAGGTTGGGACTCATGGGGGGGGGGGGGGCATAACAAATCAATGTGTCTCTCTCACATCAATGTCTATCTGTCTCTGTCTCTGTCTCTCTCCTTTCCTTCCTCCCGACCCCCTCCCTCTTACTCTCTCCAAAAAACAACAACAAAAAAAAATCAATGGAAAAATTATCCTCAGGTGAGGATTTAAAAAAGAAAAGCTTTATGAGTCCCACCTGCTTTATTCTTCAGAACAATCACATTCTCATTTTATAACAGAAAATTCCCATTTTTATGGATGAGAAAATTAACTGAGTTTTAGACAATAAAGTACTCACTCAAAAATTTAGACAATAAAGTCTCTACAGACTGCTGTCACAGATAGGAAATGACAGCAATCCATATAGAGTTTCAGCAGATTAATAATGTAATTATTACCCTGGCCAGTATGGCTCAATTGGTTGGGTGTCATCCCTTGCACTGAAAGGTTGCCAGTTTGATTCCCAGTCGGGAAAGGCTCTATCCCGGGTATGGGGTGTGCAGGAGGCAGCCGAAGTCTTGTTTGTTTCTCTCTCTCCTTCTCCCTTCCTCTCTAAAAATCTTTTTAAAAACTAATGTAATTATTTTGCCTTTTTAGACAACACACTTTTTAACAAAAAGGGATGATACCAACACCTCATACTGGCACTTGACATTTCAAAGTACTTTTAGACCCCCTAATCTGCCCTATAGCTTTCTTGCCTTCGGGTTCTGCATATGCTGTTCCTTCTGTTTACATCCTTTTCATTTGGCCAAATCCTACTTATCCTTAAGATTTCATATTAGATCTTCCCACAAACCAGTTTAGGGATCCATCCCATGAGCTGATGTAGAAAACTGTGTATGTCACCAACTGAAGACCACAAACTCCACTAGTATGAAACTCCTTAAGAATAAGGAACCCTGACCCTTATTATCATGAAATCCATCTGGCTTAGCCCAGGGCTTGGAACACAAAGGGTACTTAATAAACATATGATAAATGAAGAAATAATGAAAACAAGACACTTAGATAATCAAATCATTTCACAAGTATTCACTCAACCAAGTAAAACATTATCTAATTTGACTTTTACACAAACCTAGGCTTCTATTCAATCACAGAATGTTAAAAATGCACTAAATGGCTTCATTGCCAGGTGTTGGTAACAAAGTATTTCACAAACATGCTTCCCACATAATATGCAAAACAATAAGTAAAAACCGAAGGTCAAGAGGTGACTGCTAAAGAACAGGGAGATAAAAATGTTCTAAAATTGACTGTCATGATGGTTGCACAAACAAAACTGAATTGTACACTTTAAAGAGGTAAATTATATGACATGTAAATTATCTCTCAATAAAGCTATAAAGCAAAGTTATAAAACAAAAAGTCTGCAGCTAGCCTTAAATCATGAAAATAAATATTAAGCCTACAAAAAAAAACCTGACAAAATACTTGTTATATTTATGCAATTTTAAAATAGTTAAATGCTATTATTATTTTACAAAATTTCACTGGTTAGGAAAAACAATAAACTGGAAATAGAAATCATCTTCAGGAATAACTGGATGGGACAGGAAAGACTTACTTTTCCCTGTGTACTCATTTATACCTTCTGATTTGCAACATGTATTACCTATTTTTTAAAAAATAAGTACATATAAGATTAATAACAACAAAGTCCTTAGTGCAGTAAAAGTATATACTCCCAGGCTGCCTATTTTATTCTGAGAAGAATAAAGAATAAAATATATGATTTTTTTTAATCAATCCAGGAATATTTGTCTCATCTCACACTGAAAAGCATTTAGTCATTTCTCTAGTATAGACACTATAATCAAGCAGATCTCTTATCCAACACTCTGACACATCTTTAAACAATGACAGTTATTCCCTCCTCCTTGAAAACTTCCTTTCCTTCCTTTCTAGTACATCACACTCCTCTGGTTTTCTAACTCAATGCCTCGTATCAATTTCCTTTGCTGCATTCCTCATTTCCCCAGAAGACATCTAGAAGACCCATGAAGGCAGGGATTTTTGTCAGCTTATTCACCACCCAGAACCATACTCAATAATAACTGTTAAATGAATAAATGAATAAAACAATGCCCAAGACATACTGATGGCATATTGAAGGTCCATAGAAATAAATTATTCCACGTAGCCTATATTTTGTTTACTTTATTACATTATATTTCTCTGAAAATTGATAATTGATGTAGTAATTATTTTGATTAACCAAAATATTTCATTATCTGGTCTTTCTCCATCAATGTTTTTGATACAGTATGTGTAAAATACACATTTAATAGGCCTTATACTACTTCTAAAAGCATAAATGTAGTGTAGAAAAAGAGCTGTTGTTGCTATTATTTTGTTTCCAGTATTAATGTTTAATTAACAGACTGACATACTTGTCTGACTTTAGTAATGGAAAAAAATAAAATAAAACACTTCAGCAGACTCAACAAAGATATCGCAGTAAAGCCCAGCAAGTGATATTTCTTGAAAAATAAAATGTAGCCCTAACTGGTTTGGCTCAGTGGATAGAGCATCGGCCTGCGGACTGAAGGGTCCCAGGTTCGGTTCCGGTCAAGGGCATGTACCTTGGTTGCGGGCACATCCCCAGTGGGGAGTGTGCAGGAGGCAGCTGATCGATGTTTCTCTCTCATCGATGTTTCTAACTCTCTATCCCTCTCCCTTCCTGTCTGTAAAAAATCAATAAAATATATTTTTAAAAAAAAATAAAAATAAAAAAAATAAAATAAAATGTAGGGGTTTTACTAGTTTGAAAGAATATATGCACACTTATGTTCATTTCAGTGTTATTTACAGTGTTATAGCCAAGATTTGGAAGCAGCCCAAGGGCCCATCAGTAGATGAGTGGATTATAAAGTTGTGGTACATTTACGCAATGAAATACTACTTGGCCGTAAGAAAGGAAATCTTCCCCTTTGCAACAGCATAGATCAGTGATGGCGAAGCTTTTGAGCTCGGCATGTCAGCATTTTGAAAAACCCTAACTTAACTCTGGTGCCGTGTCATATATAGAAATTTTTTGATATCTGCAACCATAGTAAAACAAAGATTTATATTTTTGATATTTATTTTATATTTAAATGCCAAAGAAAAATCAACCAAAAAAATGAGTTCACGTGTAACCTCTGACACGCGTGTCATAGGTTCGGCATCACTGGCATAGATGGACCTGGAGAGCATTATGCTAAGTGAAATAAGCCTGTCAGAGAAAGACAAGTACCATATGATTTCACTCATATGTGGAATCTAATGAACTAACAAACAAAATAAAAACACTCATAGATAGAGAACAGACTGACAGCTGTCAGAGGAGAGAAGGGTTGTGGGGCTGGGAGAAAAAGGGGAAGGGATAAAAAAAAAATTTTGTAGAGAGACAACAGTATGGTGATTACCAGAAAGAAAGGGGGGTGCGGAGAGGTAGAAGAGGAATATTAGGGGATAAATGGTGATGGAAGGAGACTTCACTTGGGGTGGTGAACACACAATACAATATATAGATGATGTAGTATAGAATTAAATACCTGAAACCTCTATCTTTTATTAACCAATGTCACCCCAATAAATTTCATTTTTTTTAATGTAGTTTTTTTTCAGGTATAAGAAAGTCTAACAAGACACAGATCACTTCTACCTTTACACTGTCCCCAAATCATATGATTTCATTCCCACAAGGAGAAGAATCACATCTCACTGTCGGCCATGCAATATACATAAAGTTGCACCTGGAATCTTCACACTTGTCCCCATGTATATCCAATTAAATCAAAGTATAGTTTAAAACCCAAAACTAGTTATGTGAATTTTAACTTTTCCTTCTAATTAACTAACCCAAAATCAAAACTATTCATTCTACCAACTTACAATTTAATCTGTCTAAATACAGTTAATTAAGTATTTTATTTATAATTACAATTAGACCACACCCTTTCTCTCTTAATGCTTATTATATCCTCTGTTTCCTATAAGTCTCTTCAAGCAGAAGTATTTACTAGAAGATAATAGTCTGCTCATTAAGTAAGCATGTTAAAAAAGGCAATGATCTGCAACTACTGACACTGACATCTATATATTTCTCTCTTGGGTTACATGAAAGCATTTCTCTGGCTATGTTCCCAAATAAATTGAGTAAGCCTTGGGAAAGTCGCTGCTTAAATTCCATTTCATGACGGTTTCTCTTCCTCCATAAATGAATTATTGAGAGCCATGCCTACTTCCATCCATCATATAATACATGTCCATCAAAGGACCTGTTTCTGAGCAAGAAATAGCTTACCAGACTGATAGGTAAGGTCAGTGAATACTGTAATCTTACAGGGTGCAGGAAACCATAAAAGAAGATTCTGATTTAATGTGCTAAGTTGTGAAACAATGATGTGAAGAACATGGAACACTGTTTACTCTTAGAAATATCTCCCTATGAAGTGACACATGCCCCCCCAATATGTTATTAAAGAGCATTTTTAAAGCACTTGACTCCAGGAGCAATTCTCAGAAATTGAGAGGGTTTACCGAAAAAGAAAAATTATTCCTCTTTATTTTGAAAGTGTCTAATAAAGAAATCTGCCTTTAGAAGTAAAAATAATTGTGTTGAACGCAAAATGTCTAAATGTCAAGGTCTACTGTAAAACAAGCTGTAAAGGACAGATGTGCTTAAAACACTTAAGCATTTTTCATATAATTAGCTCCGAGGGAACTGATCACATTGTTCATTTTATCCATCCAAAGCAGTCAACCACAACCACCTGCAACTATTTTTGTACCCAACAACGTGTCTTCCAAAGCCACCATCTGAGTCTCAGGCCTTCTCTTAAGGGGCCAGGATAGAGCTTGTAAATGAGGTGGTAAAAAGAGATCTTTCCGGCAAAGAAAAAAGCCTGGAAGGTAACACCTTTAAGGATCTAAGTGTCATGAGACCTATTTCCCTAATACTGCCACCTGAATGAAATGGTCTTAACCCGAGATCTCACTCTTCTTGAAGAGTGTAAAACTTCAAACCCAGCCACGCTCACAATTTACCCATCCCGAGCCAACGCGGAGGAATTCTCTTCCCTCCCCGACCCCCGACCCACTCTGCCAGGAGAGGAAAAAAAAAGGAAAAATTACCAAAACCCTAAAGCAAGAATGTGAGACCTGGTGCCATAGCTTCTCCAGCTGCCTCAAAGGTAACATCCACAGCTCATCTTCCTTTTGAAACGCAACCGTTCATCGCCCATCTTACAATTTCCCAGAAGGAAAAAAAGGAATCCTCCTCTTCTTCAACATTTTACATCCATCGCCCAAACCCACAGGTCCACCCTGACCGCACCCCAACCTCCGCAGGGCTCCCCAATTCCTCTACCTCGCCCGCAACATCACGTCTCACAAGCCTTCCAACCTCGGTCCTCCAAGCGCCCACCCCGCCGGCCCCGGGTTCCCGCACATCTGTCCCCGCTCCGCCCAATCCCGGGCTTGGCTGGTGACGTGTGCGCTGTGTGATTATAGTGGTGTCAGTGCATTGTCGTGATGTCGCGTGGTCCCCCTCTCCCGAATTCCGACTACGTAGCAGTCAGCATAACGCTACGTCGCGCTAAAACCTTCTTTAAAGTCGCAGCTTGTCGTGATGGCGTGTCCGCGGTCAGTCAGCATGCAGCGAGTAGAAATCTGTGATAATAGATGATAGCTCCATGGGTAATCCTGGGAGATTATATCCCCCACAGCTGGGATACTCCC